>NW_025727781.1:300000-398651 GCF_021461385.2 Schistocerca piceifrons
ACTTGTACTTAAGTCGGCATTGTGCCTTTTTTATTTAATTCCGACGCAATTTCTGTGTTTCATCGTCAATAAGAAGGTCCAAGGGATACAGTGCACCTGAAGTGAAACATCGGAATCTATAACTAGTGTCACAAGAATGGTTCAAATCATAGACAGTAAGAAGAGTCAGTCTACATGTACTTAGGTCGGCATTGTGCCTTTTGTATTTAATTCCGATGCAATTTTTGTGTTTCATCGTCAATAAGAAAGTCCAAGGGATCCAGTAAACCTGAAGTGAAGCATCGGATTGTATAACTAGTGCCACAGGAATGGTTCAAAACATAGACAGTAGGATGAGTCAGTCTTCTTGTACCTAAGTCGGTATTGTGCCTTTTGTATTTAATTCCGATGCAATTTCTGTGTTTCATCATCAATAAGAAGGTCAGAGGGATACAGTAAACCTGAAGTGAAGCATCGGAATCTATAACTAGTGTCACAGGATAGGTTCAAAACGTAGTCAGTAAGTAGACTCAGTCTTCTTGTACTTATTTCGGCATTGTGTCTTTTGTATTTAATTCCGATGCAATTTCTGTGTTTCATCGACAATAAGAAGGTCCAAGGGACACATTAAACCTGAAGTGAAGCATCGTAATGTATAACTAGTGTCACAGGAGTGGTTCAAAACATAGACAGTAAGAAGAGTCAGTCTTCTTGTACTTAAGTCGGCATTGTGCCTTTTGTATTTAATTCCGATGCAATTTCTGTGTTTCATCGTCAATAGGAAGGTCGAACGGATACAGTAAACGTGAAGTGAAACATCGGAATGTATAACTAGTGTCACAGGAATGGTTCAAAGCATAGACAGTAGGAAGAGTCAGTCTTCTTGTACTTAAGTCGGCATTGTGCCTTTTGTATTTCATTCCGATGCAATTTCTGTGTTTCATCGTCAATAAGAAGGTCAGAGGGATTCAATGAACCTGAAGTGCAGCATCGGAATCTATAACTAGTGTCACAGGAATGGTTCAAAACATAGAAGGTAAAAAGAGTCATTTTTCTTGTACCTAAGCCGGCATTGTGCCTCTTGTATTTAATTCCGATGCAATTTCTGTGTTTCATCGTCAATAAGAAGGTCCAAGGGATACAGTAAACCTGAAGTGAAGCATCGGAATGTATAACTAGTGTCACAGAATGTTTCAATACATACACAGTAAGAAGAGTCAGTCCTCTTGTACTTAAATCGGCATTGTGCTTGTTGTAACTAATTCCGATGCAATTTCTGTGTTTCGTCGTCAATAAGAAGGTCCAAGGGATACAGTAAACCTGAAGTGAAGCATCGGAATCTATAACTAGTGTCACAGGAATGTTTCAAAACATACACAGTAAGAAGAGTCAGTCCTCTTGTACTTAAATCGGCATTGTGCTTGTTGTATCTAATTTCGATGCAATTTCTGTGTTTCATCGCCAATAAGAAGGTCAGAGGGATACAGTTAACCTGAAGTGAAGCATCGGAATCTATAACTAGTGTCACAGGAATGGTTCAAAACATTGACAGTAGGATGAGTCAGTCTTCTTGTACTTAAGTCGGCAGTGAGCCTTTTCTATTTAATTCCGATGCAATTTCTGTGTTTCATCGTCAATAAGAAGGTCAGAGGAATACAGTAAACCTGAAGTATAGCATCGGAATGAATGACTAGTGTCGCAGGAATGGTTCAAATCATAGACAGTGGGAAGAGTCAGTCTACATGTACTTAAGTCGGCATTGTGCCTTTTGTATTTAATTCCGATGCAATTTTTGTGCTTCATCGTCAATAAGAAGGTCAGAGGGATACAGTAAACCTGAAGTGAAACATCGGAACCCATAACTAGTGTCACCGGAATGGTTCAAACATAGTCAGTACAAAGAGTCAGTCTTCTTCTACTGAAGGTGGCATTGTGCCTTTTGTATTTAATTCCGATGCAATTTCTGTGTTTCATCACAATAACAAAGTCCAAGGGATACAGTACACCTGAAGTGAGGCATCGGAATGTATAACTAGTGTGACCGGAATGGTTCAAAACATGGACAGTAGGAAGAGTCAGTCTTCTTGTACTTGAGTCGGCATTGTGCCTTTTCTATTTAATTCCGATGCAATTTCTGTGTTTCATCGTCAATAAGAAAGTCAGAGGGATACAGTAAACCTGAAGTGAAGCATCGGAATCTATAACTAGTGTCACAGAAATGGTTCAAAACATAGTCAGTAAGAAGAGTCAGTCTTCTTGTACTTAAGTCGCCATTGTGCCTTTTATATTTAATTCCGATGCAATTTCTGTGTTTCATCGTCAATAAGAAGGTCAGAGGAATACAGTAAACCTGAAGGATAGCATCGGAATGTATAATCAATGTCCCAGGAATCGTTCTAATCATAGACAGTAGGAAGAGTCAGTCTTCTTCTACTTGAGTCGGCATTGAGCCTTTTGTATTTATTTCCGATGCAATTTCTGTATTCATCGTCACTAAGAAGGTCAGAGGGATACAGTAAACCTGAAGTGAAGCATCGGAATCTATAAGTAGTGTCACAGGAATGGTTCAAAACATAGACAGTAGGAAGGGTCATTCTTCTTGTACTTAAGTCGGCATTGTGCATTTTCTATTTAATTCCGATGCAATTTCTGTGTTTCATCGTCAATAAGACTGTCAGAGGGATACAGTAAACCTGAAGTGAATGATCGGAATCTATAACTAGTGTCACAGGAATGGTTCAAATCATAGACAGTGGGAAGAGTCAGTCTACATGTACTTAGGTCGGCATTGTGCATTTTGTATTTAATTCCGATGCAATTTTTGTGTTTCATCGTCAATAAGAAGGTCAGAGGGATACAGTAAACCTGAAGTGATGCATCGGAATCTATAACTAGTGTCACCGGAATGATTCAAACATAGTCAGTACAAAGAGTCAGTCTTCTTGTACTGAAGTCGCCATTGTGCCTTTTGTATTTAATTCCGATGCAATTTTTGTGTTTCATCGTCAATACGAAGGTCAGAGTGATACAGCTAACCTGAAGTGAAGCATTAGAATCTATATCTAGTGTCACAGGAATGGTTCAAAAATAGACAGTAAGAAGAGTCAGTCTACTTGTACTTAAGTCGGCATTGTGCCTTTTTTATTTAATTCCGACGCAATTTCTGTGTTTCATCGTCAATAAGAAGGTCCAAGGGATACAGTACACCTGAAGTGAAACATCGGAATCTATAACTAGTGTCACAATAATGGTTCAAATCATAGACAGTAAGAAGAGTCAGTCTACATGTACTTAGGTCGGCATTGTGCCTTTTGTATTTAATTCCGATGCAATTTTTGTGTTTCATCGTCAATAAGAATGTCCAAGGGATCCAGTAAACCTGAAGTGAAGCATCGGATTGTATAACTAGTGCCACAGGAATGGTTCAAAACATAGACAGTAGGATGAGTCAGTCTTATTGTACTTAAGTCGGCATTGTGCCTTTTCTATTTAATTCCGTTGCAATTTCTGTGTTTCATCATCAATAAGAAGGTCAGAGGGATACAGTAAACCTGAAGTGAAGCATCGGAATCTATAACTAGTGTCACAGGATAGGTTCAAAACGTAGTCAGTAAGTAGACTCAGTCTTCTTGTACTTATTTCGGCATTGTGTCTTTTGTATTTAATTCCGACGCAATTTCTGTGTTTCATCAACAATAAGTAGGTCCAAGGGAAACAGTAAACCTGAAGTGAAGCATCGGAATATATAACTAGTGTGACAGGAATGGTTCAAAATATGGACATTAGGAAGAGTCAGTCTTCTTGTACTTAAGTCGTCATTGTGCCTTTTGTATTTAATTCCGATGCAATTTCTGTGTTTCATCGTCAATAGGAAGGTCGAATGGATACAGTAAACGTGAAGTGAAACATCGGAATGTATAACTAGTGTCACAGGAATGGTTCAAAGCATAGACAGTAGGAAGAGACAGTCTTCTTGTACATGAGTCGGCATTGTGCCTTTTGTATTTAATTCCGATGCAATTTCTATGTTTCATCGTCAATAAGAAGGTCAGAGGGATACAGTTAACCTGAAGTGAAGCATCGGAATCTATAACTAGTGTCACAGGAATGGTTCAAAACATAGACAGTAGGAAGAGTCAGTCTTCTTGTACTTAAGTCGGCAGTGTGCCTTTTCTATTTAATTCCGATGCAATTTCTGTGTTTCATCGTCAATAAGAAGGTCAGAGGAATACAGTAAACCTGAAGTATAGCATCGGAATGAATGACTAGTGTCACAGGAATCGTTCAAATCATAGACAGTAGCAAGAGTCAGTCATCTTCTACTTGAGTCGGCATTGAGACTTTTGTATTTATTTCCGGTGCAATTTCTGTGTTTCATCGTCATCAACAAGGTCAGAGGGATACAGTAAACCTGAAGTGAAGCATCGGAATCTATAAGTAGTGTCACAGGAATGGTTCAAAACATAGACAGTAGGAAGAGTCATTCTTCTTGTACTGAAGTCGGCATTGTGCATTTTCTATTTAATTCCGATGCAATTTCTGTGTTTCATCGTCAATAAGACGGTCAGAGGGAGACAGTAAACCTGAAGTGAATCATCTGAATCTATAACTAGTGTCACAGGAATGGTTCAAATCATAGACAGTGGGAAGAGTCAGTCTACATGTACATAAGTCGGCATTGTGCCTTTTGTATTTAATTCCTATGCAATTTTTGTGCTTCATCGTCAATAAGAAGGTCCGAGGGATACAGTAAACCTGAAGTGAAACATCCGAATCTATAACTAGTGTCACCGGAATGGTTCAAACATATTCTGTACAAAGAGACAGTCTTCTTGTACTTAAGGTGGCATTGTGCCTTTTGTATTTAATTCCGATGCAATTTCTGTGTTTCATCGTCATTAAGAAAGTCCAAGGGATACAGTAAACCTGAAGTGAGGCATCGGAATGTATAACTAGTGTTACAGGAATGGTTCAAAACATTTACAGTAGGAAGAGTCAGTCCTCTTGTACTTGAGTCGGCATTGTGCCTTTTCTATTTAATTCCGATGCAATTTCTGTGTTTCATCGTCAATAAGAAAGGCAGAGGGATACAGTAAACCTGAAGTGAAGCATTGGAATCTATAACTAGTGTCACAGAAATGGTTCAAAACATAGACAGTAAGAAGAGTCAGTCTTCTTGTACTTAAGTCGGCATTGTGCCTTTTCTATTTAATTCCGATGCTATTTCTGTGTTTCATCGTCAATACGAAGGTCAGAGGAATACAGTAAACCTGAAGGATAGCATCGGAATGTATAATCAGTGTCACAGGAATCGTTCTAATCATAGACAGTAGGAAGAGTTAGTCTTCTTCTACTTGAGTCGGCATTGAACCTTTTGTATTTATTTCCGATGCAATTTCTGTGTTTCATCGTCAAAAAGAAGGTCAGAGGGATACAGTAAACCTGAAGTGAAGCATCGGAATCTATAAGTAGTGTCACAGGAATGGTTCAAAACATAGACAGTAGGAAGAGTCATTCTTCTTGTACTTAAGTCGGCATTGTTCATTTTCTATTTAATTCCGATGCAATTTCTGTGTTTCATCGTCAATAAGACGGTCAGAGGGATACAGTAAACCTGAAGTGAATGATCGGAATCTATAACTAGTGTCACAGGAATGGTTCAAATCATAGACAGTGGGAAGAGTCAGTCTACATGTACTTAGGTCGGCATTGTGCCTTTTGTATTTAATTCCGATGCAATTTTTGTGTTTCATCGTCAATAAGAAGGTCACAGGGATACAGTAAACCTGAAGTGAAACATCGGAATCTATAACTAGTGTCACCGGAATGATTCAAACATAGTCAGAACAAAGAGTCAGTCTTCTTGTACTGAAGTCGGCATTGTGCCTTTTGTATTTAATTCCGATGCGATTTCTGTGTTTCATCGTCAATAAGAAGGTCCAAGGGATACAGTAAACCTGAAGTGAGGCATCGGAATGTATAACTAGTGTGACAGGAATGGTTCAAAGCAAGGACAGTAGGAAGAGTCAGTCTTGTTGTGCTTGAGTCGGCATTGTGCCTTTCGTATTTAATTCCGATGGATTATCGGTGTTTCATCGTCAATAAGAAGGTCCAAGGGATCCAGTAAACCTGAAGCGAAGCATCGGATTGTATAACTAGTGCCACAGGAATGGTTCAAAACATAGACAGTAGGATGAGTCAGTTTTCTTGTACTTAAGACGGCATTGTGCCTTTTGTATTTAATTCCTATGCAATTTCTGTGTTTCATCATCAATAAGAAGGTCAGAGGGATACAGTAAACCTGAAGTGAAGCATCGGAATCTATAACTGGTGTCACAGGATAGGTTCAAAACGTAGTCAGTAAGTAGACTCAGTCTTCTTGTACTTATTTCGGCATTGTGCCTTTTGTATTTAATTCCGATGCAATTTCTGTGTTTCATCGACAATAAGAAGGTCTAAGGGATACATTAAACCTGAAGTGAAGCATCGTAATGTATAACTAGTGTCACAGGAATGGTTCAAAACATAGACAGTAAGAAGAGTCAGTCTTCTTGTACTTAAGTCGGCATTGTGCCTTTTGTATTTCATTCCGATGCAATTTCTGTGTTTCATCGTCAATAAGAAGGTCCAAGGGAAACAGTAAACCTGAAGTGAAGCATCGGAATGTATAACTAGTGTAACTGGAATGGTTCAAAATATGGACATTAGGAAGAGTCAGTCTTCTTGTACTTAAGTCGGCATTGTGCATTTTGTATTTAATTCCGATGCAATTTCTGTGTTTCATCGTCAATAGGAAGGTCGAACAGATACAGTAAACGTGAGGTGAAGCATCGGAATGTATAACTAGTGTCACAGGAATGGTTCAAAGCATAGACAGTAGGAAGAGTCAGTCTTCTTGTACTTGAGTCGGTATTGTGCCTTTCGTATTTATTTCCGATGCAATTTCTATGTTTCATCGTCAATAAGAAGGTCCAAGGGATACAGTAAACCTGAAGTGAAGCATCGGAATGTATAACTAGTGTCACAGGAATGGTTCAAAACATAGACAGTAGGAAGAATCAGTCTTCATGTACTTAAATCGGCATTGTGCCTTTTGTATATAATTCCGATGCAATTTCTGTGTTTCATCGTCAATACGAACGTCCAAGAGATACAGTAAACCTGAAGTGTGGCATCGGAATCAATGAATAGTGTCACAGGAATGTTTCAAAACATAGCCAGTAAAAAGAGTCAGTCTTCTTGTACTTAAGTCGGCATTGTGCCTTTTCTATTTAATTCCGATGCAATTTCTGTGTTTCATCGTCAATAAGAATGTCAGAGGAATACAGTAAACCTGAAGTATAGCATCGGAATGTATAACTAGTGTCACAGGAATCGTTCAAAACATAGACATTAGGAAGAGTCAGTCTTCTTCTACTTGAGTCGGCATTGAGCCTTTTGTATTTATTTGCGACGCGATTTCTGTGTTTCATCGTCAATAAGAAGGTCAGAGGGATACAGTAAACCTGAAGTGAAGCATCGGAATCCATAAGTAGTGCCTCAGGAATGGTTCAAAACATAGACAGTAGGAAGAGTCATTCTTCTTGTACTTAAGTCGGCACTGTGCCTTTTCTATTTAATTCCGATGCAATTTCTGTGTTTCATCGTCAATAAGAAGGTCCAAGGGATACAGTAAACCTGAAGTGAAACATCGGAATCTATAACTAGTGTCACCGGAATGGTTCAAACATAGGTACGTACAAAGAGTCAGTCTTCTTGTGCTGAAGTCGGCATTGTGCCTTTTGTATTTAATTCCAAAGCAGTTTCTGGGTTTCATCGTCAATAAGAAGGTCCAAGGGATACAGTAAACCTGAAGTGAAGCATCGGAATGTATAACTAGTGTGACAGGTATGGTTCAAAACATGGACAGTAGGAAGAGTCAGTCTTCTTGTACTTGAGTCGGCATTGTGCCTTTTCTGTTTAATTCCGATGCAATTTCTGTGTTTCATTGTCGATAAGAATGTCCAAGGGATACAGTAAACCTGAAGTGAAGCATCGGAATGTATAACTCGTGTCACAGGAATGGTTCAAAACATAGACATTAGGAAGAGTCAGTCTTCTTGTACTTAAGTCGGCATTGTGCCTTTTGTATATAATTCCGATACAATTTCTGTGTTTCATCGTCAATAAGAACGTCCAAGGGATACAGTAAACCAGAAGTGAGGCATCGGAATATATGACTAGAGTCACAGGAATGGTTCAAAACATAGTCAGTAAAAAGAGTCAGTCTTCTTGTAGTTAAGTCGGCATTGTGCCTTTCCTATTTAATTCCGATGCAATTTCTGTATTTCATCGTCAATAAGAAGGTCCAAGGGATGCAATACATCCGAAGTGACACATCGGAATCTATAACTAGTGTCACTGGAATGGTTCATAACATAGACAGTAAGAAGAGTCAGTCTTCTTGTACTTAAGTCGGCATTGTGCCTTTTCTATTTAATTCCAATGCAATTTCTGTGTTTCATCGTCAATAAGAAGGTCAGAGGGATACAGTAAATCTGAAGTGAAGCATCGGACTCTATAACTACGGTCACAGAAATGGTTCAAAACATAGTCAGTAAGAAGAGTCAGTCTTCTTGTACTTAAGTCATCATTGTGCGTTTTCTATTTAATTCCGATGCCATTTCTGTGTTTCATCGTCAATAAGAAGGTCAGAGGAATACAGTAAACCTGAAGGATAGCGTCGGAATGTATAATCAGTGTCACAGGAGTCGTTCTAATCATAGACAGTAGGAAGAGTCAGTCTTCTTCTACTTGAGTCGGCATTGAGCCTTTTGTATTTATTTCCGATGCAATTTCTGTGTTTCATCGTCAATAAGAAGGTCAGAGTGATACAGTAAACCTGAAGTGAAACATCGGAACCTATAACTAGTGTCACCGGAATGATTCAAACATAGTCAGTACAAAGAGTCAGTCTTCTTGAACTGAAGTCGGCATTGTGCATTTTGTATTTTATTCCGATGAAATTTCTGTGTTTCATCGTCAATAAGAAGGTCAGAGGGATACAGCTAACCTGAAGTGAAGCATCGGAATCTATAACTAGTGTCACAGGAATGGTTCAAAACATAGACAGTAGGAAGAGTCAGTCTTCTTGTACTTAAGTCGGCAGTGTGCCTTTTCTATTTAATTCCGATGCAATTTCTGTGTTTCATCGTCAATAAGAAGGTCAGAGGAATACAGTAAACCTGAAGTATAGCATCGGAATGAATGACTAGTGTCACAGGAATGGTTCAAATCATAGACAGTGGGAAGAGTCAGTCTACATGTACTTAAGTCGGCGTTGTGCCTTTTGTATTTAATTCCGATGCAATTTTTGTGCTTCATCGTCAATAAGAAGGTCAGAGGGATACAGTAAACCTGAAGTGAAACATCGGAATCCATAACTAGTGTCACCGGAATGGTTCAAACATAGTCAGTACAAAGAGTCAGTCTTCTTGTACTGAAGGTGGCATTGTGCCTTTTGTATTTAATTCCGATGCAATTTCTGTGTTTCATCGTCAATAAGAAAGTCCAAGGGATACAGTACACCTGAAGTGAGGAATCGGAATGTATAACTAGTGTGACAGGAATGGTTCAAAACATGTACAGTAGGAAGAGTCAGTCTTCTTGAATTTGAGTCGGCATTGTGCCTTTTCTATTTAATTCCGATGCAATTTCTGTGTTTCATCGTCAATAAGAAAGTCAGAGGGATACAGAAAACCTGAAGTGAAGCATCGGAATCTATAACTAGTGTCACAGAAATGGTTCAAAACATAGTCAGTAAGAAGAGTCAGTCTTCTTGTACTTAAGTCGGCATTGTGCCTTTTCTATTTAATTCCGATGCAATTTCTGTGTTTCATCGTCAATAAGAAGGTCAGAGGAATACAGTAAACCTGAAGGATAGCATCGGAATGTATAATCAGTGTCACAGGAATCGTTCTAATCATAGATAGTAGGAAGAGTCAGTCTTCTTCTACTTGAGTCGGCATTGAGCCTTTTGTATTTATTTCCGATGCAATTTCTGTGTTTCATCGTCAATAAGAAGGTCAGAGGGATACAGTAAACCTGAAGTGAAGCATCGGAATCTATAAGTAGTGTCACAGGAATGGTTCAAAACATAGACAGTAGGAAGAGTCATTCTTCTTGTACTTAAGTCGGCATTGTGCATTTTCTATTTAATTCAGATGCAATTTCTGTGTTTCATCGTCAATAAGACGGTCAGAGGGATACAGTAAACCTGAAGTGAATCATCGGAATCTATAACTAGTGTCACAGGAATGGTTCAAATCATAGACAGTGGGAAGAGTCAGTCTACATGTACTTAGGTCGGCATTGTGCCTTTTGTATTTAATTCCGATGCAATTTTTGTGTTTTATCGTCAATAAGAAGGTCAGAGGGATACAATAAACCTGAAGTGAAACATCGGAATCTATAACTAGTGTCACCGGAATGATTCAAACATAGTCAGTACAAAGAGTCAGTCTTCTTGTACTGAAGTCGGCATTGTGCCATTTGTATTTAATTCCGATGCAATTTCTGTGTTTCGTCGTCAATACGACGGTCAGAGGGATACAGTAAAACTGAAGTGAATGATCGGAAACTATAACTAGTGTCACAGGAATGGTTCAAATCATAGACAGTGGGAAGAGTCAGTCTACATGTACTGAAGTCGGCATTGTGCCTTTTGTATTTAATTCCGATGCAATTTCTGTGTTTCATCGTCAATAAGAAGGTCCAAGGGATACAGTAAACCTGAAGTGAGGCATCGGAATGTATAACTAGTGTGACAGGAATGGTTCAAAGCAAGGACAGTAGGAAGAGTCAGTCTTGTTGTACTTGAGTCGGCATTGTGCCTTTTGTATTTAATTCCGATGCAATTTTTGTGTTTCATCGTCAATAAGAAGGTCCAAGGGATGCCGCACACCTGGAGTGACGCTTCGGAATCTATAACTAGTGTCACTGGAATGGTTCAAAACATAGACAGTAAGAAGAGTCAGTCTTCTTGTACTTAAGTCGGCATTGTGCATTTTCTATTTAATTCCGATGCAATTTCTGTGTTTCATCGTCAATAAGAAGGTCAGAGGGATACAGTAAACCTGAAGTGAAGCATTGGAATCTATAAGTGGTATCACAGTAATGGTTCAAACATAGTCAGTAAGAAGAGTCCGTCGTCTTGTACTTAAGTCGGCATTGTGCCTTTCGTTTATAATTCCGATGGAATTTCGGTGTTTCATCGTCAATAAGAAGGTCCAAGGGATACAGTAAACCTGAAGGGAAGCATCGGAATGTATAACTAGTGTGACAGGAATGGTTTAAACATAGACAGCAGGAAGAGTCAGTCTTCTTGTACTTAAGTCGGCATTGTGCCTTTTCTATTTAATTCCGATGCAATTTCTGTGTTTCATCGTCAATAAGAAGGTCAGAGGAATACAGTAAACTTGAAGTATAGCATCCGAATGTATAACTAGTGTCACAGGAATCGTACAAAACATAGACATTAGGAAGAGTCAGTCTTCTTCTACTTGAGTCGGCATTGAGCCTTTTGTATTTATTTCCGAAGTGATTTCTGTGTTTCATCGTCAATAAGAAGGTCAGAGGGATACAGTAAACCTGAAGTGAAACATCGGAATCTATAACTAGTGTCACCGGAATGGTTCAAACTTAGGTACGTACAAAGAGTCAGTCTTCTTGTGCTGAAGTCGGCATTGTGCCTTTTGTATTTAATTCCGAAGCAATTTCTGGGTTTCATCGTCAATAAGAAGGTCCAAGGGATACAGTAAACCTGAAGTGAAGCATCGGAATGTATAACTAGTGTGACAGGTATGGTTCAAAACATGGACAGTAGGATGAGTCAGTCTTCTTGCACTTGAGTCGGCATTGTGCCTTTTCTATTTAATTCCGATGCAATTTCTGTGTTTCATCGTCAATAAGAAGGTCCAAGGGATACAGTAAACCTGAAGTGAGGCATCGGAATGTATAACTAGTGTGACAGGAATGGTTCAAAGCAAGGACAGTAGGACGAGTCAGTCTTGTTGTACTTGAGTCGGCATTGTGCCTTTTGTATTTAATTCCGATGCAATTTTTGTGTTTCATCGTCAATAAGAAGGTCCAACGGATGCAGCACACCTGAAGTGACGCATCGGAATCTATAACTAGTGTCACTGGAATGGTTCAAAACATAGACAGTAAGAAGAGTCAGTCTTCTTGTACTTAAGTCGGCATTGTGCCTTTTCTATTTAATTCCGATGCAATTTCTGTGTTTCATTGTCAATAAGAAGGTCCAAGGGATACAGTAAACCTGAAGTGAAGCATCGGAATGTATAACTCGTGTCACAGGAATGGTTCATAACATAGACATTAGGAAGAGTCAGTCTTCTTGTACTTAAGTCGGCATTGTGCCTTTTGTATATAATTCCGATATAATTTCTGTGTTTCATCGCCAATAAGAAGGTCCAAGGGATACAGTAAACCTGAAGTGAGGCATCGGAATATATGACTAGTGTCACAGGAATGGTTCAAAAAATAGTCAGTAAAAAGAGTCAGTCTTCTTGTACTTAAGTCGGCATTGTGCCTTTTCTATTTAATTCCGATGCAATTTCTGTATTTCATCGTCAATAAGAACGTCCCAGGCATACAGTAAACCTGAATCGTGGCATCGGAATCAATGAATAGTGTCACCGGAATGGTTCAAAACACAGTCAGTAAAAAGGGTCAGTCTTCTTGTACTTAAGTCGGCACTGTGCCTTTTCTATTTAATTCCGATGCAATTTCTGTGTTTCATCGTTAGTAAGAAGGTCCAAGGGATACAGTACACCTGAACTGACGCATCGGAACCTATAACTAGTGTCACTGGAATGGTTCAAAACATAGGCATTAAGAAGAGTCAGTCTTCTTGTACTGAAGTCGGCATTGCGCCTTTTCTATTTAATTCCGATGCAATTTCTGTGTTTCATCGTCAATAAGAAGGTCAGAGGGATACAGTAAACCTGAAGAGAAGCATCGGAATCTATAAGTGGTATCACAGTAATGCTTCAAACATAGTCAGTAAGAAGAGTCAGCCGTCTTGTACTTAAGTCGGCATTGTGCCTTTTCTATTTAATTCCGATGCAATTTCTGTGTTTCATCATCAATAAGAAGGACCGAGGAATACAGTAAACCTGAAGTATGGCATCGGAATGTATAACTAGTGTCACCGGTATGGTTCAAACATAGGTACGTACAAAGAGTCAGTCTTCTGGTACTGAAGTCGGCATTGTGCCTTTTGTATTTAATTCCGATGCAATTTCTGTGTTTCATCGTCAATAAGAAGGTCCAAGGGATACCGTAAACCTAAAGTGAAGCATCGGAATGTATAACTAGTGTGACAGGTATGGGTCAAAACATGGACAGAGGGAAGAGTCAGTCTTCTTGTACTTGAGTCGGCATTGTGCCTTTTGTATTTAATTCCGATGCAATTTCTGTATTTCATCGTCAATAAGAAGGTCCAAGGGATGCAATACACCTGAGGGGACGCATCGGAATCTATAACTAGTGTCACTGGAATCGTTCATAACATAGACAGTAAGAAGAGTCAGTCTTCTTGCATTTAAGCCGGCATTGTGCCATTTCTATTTAATTACGATGCAATTTCTGTGTTTTATCGTCAATAAGAAGGTCAGAGGGATACAGTATACCTGAAGTGAAGCATCGGAATCTGTAAGTGGTATAACAGTAATGGTTCAAACTTAGTCAGTTAGAAGAGACAGTCGTCCTATGCTTAAGTCGGCATTGTGCCTTTCGTATTTAAATCCGATAGAATTTCGGTGTTTCATCGTCAATAAGAAGGTCCAAGGGATACAGTAAACCTGAAGTGAAGCATCGGAATGTTTAACTAGTGTGACAGGAATGGTTCAAAACATGGACATTAGGAAGAGTCAGTCTTCTTGTACTTAAGTCGGCATTGTGCCTTTTGTATTTAATTCCGATGCAATTTCTGTGTTTCATCGTCTATAAGAAGGTCGAACGGATACAGTAAACGTGAAGTGAAGCATCGGAATGTATAACTAGTGTCACAGGAATGGTTCAAAGCATAGACAGTAGGAAGAGTCAGTCTTCTTGTACTTGTGTCGGTACTGTGCCTTTTGTATTTAATTCATATGCAATTTCTGTGTTTCCTCGTCAATAAGAAGGTCCAAGGGATACAGTAAATCTGAAGTGAAGCATCAGAATATATAACTAGTGTCACAGGAATGGTTCAATACATAGACAGTAGGAAGAGTCAGTCTCTTTGTACTTATGTCGGCATTGTGCCTTTTGTATTTAATTCCGATGCAATTTCTGTGTTTCATCGTCAATAGGAACGTCCAAGGGATACAGTAAACCTGAAGTGTGGCATCAGAATCAATGAATAGTGCCACAGGAATGGATCAAAACATAGTCAGTAAAAAGAGTCAGTCTTCTTGTACTTAAGTCGGCATTGTGCCTTTTCTATTCAATTCCGATGCAATTTCTGTGTTTCATCGTCAATAAGAAGGTCCAAGGGATGCAGTACACCTGAAGTGACGAATCGGAATCTATAACTAGTGTCACTGGAATGGTTCAAAACATAGACAGTAAGAAGAGTCAGTCTTCTTGTACTTAAGTCGGCATTGTGACTTTTGTATTTAATTCCGTTGCAATTTCTGTGTTTCATCGTCAATAAGAAGGTCATAGGGATACAGTAAACCTGAAGTGAAGCATCGGAATCTATAAGTGGTATCACAGTAATGGTTCAAACATAGACAGTAGGAGGAGTCACTCTTCTTCTACTTGAGTCGGCATTGAGCCTTTTGTATCTATTTCCGATGCGATTTCTGTGTTTCATCGTCAATAAGAAGGTCAGAGGGATACAGTAAACCTGAAGTGAAGCATCGGAATCCATAAGTAGTGCCACAGGAATGGTTCAAATCATACACAGTAGGAAGAGTCATTCTTCTTGTACTTAAGTCGGCATTGTGCATTTTCTATTTAATTCCGATGCAATTTCTGTGTTTCATCGTCAATAAGAAGGTCCAAGGGATACAGTAAACCTGAAGTGAAACATCGGAATCTATAACTACTGTCACCGAAATGGTTCAAACATAGGTACGTACAAAGAGTCAGTCTTCTTGTACTGAAGTCGGCATTGTGCCTTTTGTATTTAATTCCGATGCAATTTCTGTGTTTCATCGTCAATAAGAACGTCCAAGGGATACAGTAAACCTGAAGTGAAGCATCGGAATGTATAACTAGTGTGACAGGTATGGTTCAAAACATGGACAGTGGGAAGAGTCAGTCCTCTTGTACTTGAGTCGGCATTGTGCCCTTTGTGTTTAATTCCGATGCAATTTCTGTGTTTCATCGTCAATAAGAACGTCCAAGGGATACAGTAAACCTGAAGTGAGGCATCGGAATATATGACTAGTGTCACAGGAATGGTTCAAAACATAGTCAGTAAAAAGAGTCAGTCTTTTTGTACTTAAGTCGGCATTGTGCCTTTTCTATTTAATTCCGATGCAATTTCTGTATTTCATAGTCAATAAGAAGGTACAAGGGATGCAATACACCTGAAGTGACGCATCGGAATCTTTGACTAGTGTCACTGGAATGGTACATAACATAGACAGTAAGAAGAGTCAGTCTTCTTGTACTTAAGTCGGCATTGTGCCTTTTCTATTTAATTCCGATGCAATTTCTGTGTTTCATCGTCAATAAGAAGGTCAGAGGGATACAGTATACCTGAAGTGAAGCGTCGGAATCTATAAGTGGTATAACAGTAATGGTTCAAACATAGTCAGTAAGAAGAGTCAGTCGTCCTGTCCTTAAGTCGGCATTGTGCCTTTCGTATTTAATTCCGATGGAATTTCGGTGATTCATCGTCAATAAGAAGGTAAAAGGAAGACAGTAAACCTGAAGTGAAGCATCGGAATGTATAACTAGTGTGACAGGTATGGTCCAAAACATGGACAGTGGGAAGAGTCAGTCTTTTTGTACTTGAGTCGGCATTGTGCCTTTTGTATTTAATTCCGATGCAAATTCTGTGTTTCATTGTCAATAAGAACGTCCGAGGGATACAGTAAACCTGAAGTGAGGCATCGGAATATATGACTAGTGTCACAGGATGGTTCAAAACATAGTCAGTAAAAAGAGTCAGTCTTCTTGTACTTAAGTCGGCATTGTGCCTTTTCTATTCTATTCCGATGCAATTTCTGTGTTTCATCGTCAATAAGAAGGTCCAAGGGATGCAGTACACCTGAAGTGACGCATCGGAATGTATAACTAGTGTCACTGGAATGGTTCAAATCATAGACAGTAAGAAGAGTCAGTCTTCTTGTACTTAAGTCGGCATTGTGCCTTTTCTATTTAATTCCGATGCAAATTCTGTGTTTCATCGTCAATAAGAAAGTCAGAGGGATACAGTAAAACTGAAGTTAAGCATCAGAATCTATAAGTGGTATCACAGTAATGGTTCAAACATAGTCAGTAAGAAGAGTCAGTCGTCTTGTACTAAAGTCGGGATTGTGCCTTTTCTATTTAATTTCGATGCAATTTCTGTGTTTCATCGTCAATAAGAAGGTCAGAGGAATACAGTAAACCTGAAGTATAGCATCAGAATGTATAACTAGTGTCACAGGAATCGTTCAAAACATAGACAGTAGGAGGAGTCACTCTTCTTCTACTTGAGTCGGCATTGAGCCTTTTGTATTTATTTCCGATGCGATTTCTGTGTTTCATCGTCAACAAGAAGGTCCAAGGGATACAGTAAACCTGAAGTTAAACATCGGAATCTATAACTAGTGTCACGGGAATGGTTCAAACATAGGTACGTACAAAGAGTCAGTCTTCTTGTGCTGAAGTCGGCATTGTGCCTTTTGTATTTAATTCCGATGCAATTTCTGTGTTTCATCGTCAATAAGAAGGTCCAAGGGACACAGTAAACCTGAAGTGACGCATCGGAATGTATAACTAGTGTGACAGGTATGGTTCAAAACATGGACAGTAGGAAGAGTCAGTCTTCTTGTACTTGAGTCGGCATTGTGCCTTTTGTATTTAATTCCGATGCAATTTCGGTTTTTCATCGTCAATTAGAAGGTCCAAGGGGATACAGTAAACCTGAAGTGAAGCATCGGAATGTATAACTCGTGTCAGAGGAATGGTTTCAAAACATAGACAGTAGGAAGAGTCAGTCTTCGTGCCTTTTGTATATAATTCCGATACAATTTCTGTGGTTTCATCGTCAATAGAACGTCCAAGGGATACAGTAAACCTGAAGTGAGGCATCGGAATATATGACTAATGTCACAGGAATGGTTCAAAACATAGTCAGTAAAAAGAGTCAGTCTTCTTGTACTTAAGTCGGCATTGTGCCTTTTCTATTTAATTCCGATGTAATTTCTGTGTTTCATCGTCAATAAGAAGGTCAGAGGGATACAGTATACTTTGAAGTGAAGCATCGGAATCTATAAGTGGTATAACAGTAATGGTTCAAAACATAGTCAGTAAGATGAGTCAGTCGTTCCTGTACTTAAGTCGGCATTGTGCCTTTCGTATTTAATTCCGATGGAATTTCGGTGTTTCATCGTCAATAAGAAGGTCCAAGGGACACAGTAAACCTGAAGTGAAGCATCGGAATATATAACTAGTGTCACAGAAATGGTTCAAAACATAGACAGTAGGAAGAGTCAGCCTTCTTGTACTTAAGTCGGCATTGTGCCCTTTGTATTTAATTCCGATGCAATTTCTGTGTTTTATCGACAAAAAGAACGTCCAAGGGATACAGTAAACCAGACGTGTGGCATCGGAATCAATGAATAGTGTCAAAGGATTGGTTCAAAACATAGTCAGTAAAAAGAGTCAGTCTTCTTTGTACTTAAGTCGGCATTGTGCCTTTTCTATTTAATTCCGATGCAATTTCTGTGTTTTCATCGTCAATAAGAAGGTCAGAGGGATACAGTAAACCTGAAGTGAAGCCTCGGAATCTATAAGTGGTTTCACAGTAATGGTTCAAACATAGTTCAGTAAGAAGAGTCAGTCGTCTTGTACTTAAGTCGGCATTGTGCCTTTTCTATTTAATTCCGATGCAATTTCTGTGTTTCATCGTCAATAAGAGGGTCAGAGGAATACAGGAAACCTGAAGTATAGCATCGGAATGTATAACTAGTGTCCACAGGAATCGTTCAAACCATAGACAGTAGGAGGAGTCACTCTTCTTCTACTTGAGTCGGCATTGAGCCTTTTCTATTTATTTTCCGATGCGATTTCTGTGTTTCATCGTCAATAAGAAGGTCAGAGGGATACAGTAAACCTGAAGTGAAGCATCGGAATCCATAAGTAGTGCCACAGGAATGGTTCAAAGCATAGACAGTAGGAAGAGTCATTCTTCTTGAACTTAAGTCGGCATTGTGCCTTTTCTATGTAATTCCGATGCAATTTCTGTGTTTCATCGTCAATACGAAAGTCCAAGTATACAGTAAACCTGAAGTGAAACATCGGAATCTATAATTAGTGTCACCGGAATGGTTCAAACATAGGTACGTACAAAGAGTCAGTCTTCTTGTACTGAAGTCGGCATTGTGCCTTTTGTATTTAATTCCGATGCAATTTCTGTGTTTCATCGTCAATAAGAAGGTCCAAGGGATACAGTAAACCTGAAGTGAAGCATCGGAATGTATAAACTAGTGTGACAGGTATGGTTCAAAACATGGACCGTAGGAAGAGTCAGTCTTCTTGTACTTGAGTCGGCCTTGTGCGTTTGTATTTAATTCCGACGCAATTTCTGTGTTTCATCGTCAATAAGACGTCCAAGGATACAGTAAAACTGAAGTGAGGCATCGGAATATATGACTAGTGTCACAGGAATGGTTCAAAACATAGTCAGTAAAAAGAGTCAGTCTTCTTGTACTTAAGTCGCATTGTGCCTTTTCTATTTCATTCCGATGCAATTTCTGTATTCATCGTCAATAAGAAGGTCCAAGGGATGCAATACACCTGAAGTGACGCATCGGAATTTACAACTAGTGTCCACTGGAATGGTTCATAACATAGACAGTAAGAAGAGTCAGTCCTCTTGTAGTTAAGTCGGCATTGTGCCTTTTCCATTTAATTCCGATGCAATTTCTGTGTTTCATCGTCAATAAGAAGGACAGAGGGATACAGTATATCTGGAAGTGAAGCATGGGAATCTATAAGGTGGTATAACTGTAATGGTTCAAACATAGTCAGTAAGAAGAGTCAGTCGTCCTGTACTTAAGTCGGCATTGTGCTTTTCGTATTTAATTCGATGGAATTTCGGTGTTTCATCGTCAATAAGAAGGTCCAAGGGATACAGTAAACCTGAAGTGAAGCATCGGATTGTATAACTAGTGTCACAGGAATGGTTGAAAGCATAGACAGTAGGATGAGTCAGTCTTCTTGTACTTAAGTCGGCATTGTGCCTTTTGTATTTAATTCGATGCAATTTCTGTGGTTCATTGTCAATAAGAACGTCCAAGTGATACAGTAAACCTGAAGTTGGGCATCGGAATCTATGACTAGTGTCACAGGAATGGTTCAAATCATAGTCAGTAAAAAGAGGCAGTCTTGTTGTACTTATGTCGGCATTGTGCCTTTTCTATTTAATTCCGATGCAATTTCTGTGTTTCCATTGTCAATAAGAAGGTCAGAGGGATACAGTAAACCTGAAGTGAAGCATCGGAATCTATAAGTGGTATCACAGTAATGGTTCAAACATAGTCAGTAAGAAGAGTCAGTCGTCTTGTACTTAAGTCGGCATTGTGCCTTTTCTATTTAATTGCGATGCAATTTCTGTGTTTCATCGTCAATAAGAACGTCCAAGTGATACAGTAAACCTGAAGTTAGGCATCGGAATCTATGACTAGTGTCACAGGAATGGTTCAAATCATAGTCAGTAAAAAAGAGTGAGTCTTCTTGTACTTATGTCGTCATTGTGCCTTTTCTATTTAATTCCGAATGCAATTTCTGTGTTTCATCGTCAATAAGAACGTCCAAGAAATACAGTAAACCTGAAGTGTGGCATCGGAATCAATGAATACTGTCACAGGAATGGTTCAAAACATAGTCAGTAAAAAGAGTCAGTCTTCTTGTACTTAAGTCGGCATTGTGCCTTTTCTATTTTAATTCCGATGCAATTTCTGTGTTTCATCGTCAATAAGAAGGTCCAAGTGATGCAGTACACCTGAAGTGACGCATCGGAATCTATAACTAGTGTCACTGGAATGGTTCAAAACATAGACAGTAAGAAGAGTCAGTCTTCTTGTACTTAAGTCGGCATTGTGCCTTTTCTATTTAATTCCGATGCAATTTCTGTGTTTCATCGTCAATAAGAAGGTCAGAGGGATTCAGTAAACCTGAAGTGAAGCATCGGAATCTATAAGTGGTATCACAGTAATGGTTCAAACATAGTCAGTAAGAAAGAGTCAGTCGTCTTGTACTTAAGTCGGTATTGTGCCTTTCGTATTTAATTCCGATGGAATTTCGGTGTTTCATCGTCAATAGGAAGGTCCAAGGGATACAGTAAACCTGAAGTGAAGCATCGGAATGTATAACTAGTGTGACAGGAATGGTTCAAACATAGACAGTAGGAAGAGTCGAGTCTTCTTGTACTTAAGTCGGCATTGTGCCATCTCTATTTAATTCCGATGCAATTTCTGTGTTTCATCGTCAATAAGAAGGTCAGAGGGATACAGTAAACCTGAATGAAGCATCGGAATCCATAAGTAGTGCCACAGGAATGGTTCAAATCATAGACAGTAGGAAGAGTCATTCTTCTTGTACTTAAGTCGGCATTGTGCCTTTGCAATTTCTGTGTTTCATCGTCAATAAGAAGGTCCAAGGGATACAGTAAACCTGAAGTGAAACATCGGAATCTATAACTAGTGTCACCGGAATGGTTCAAACATAGGTACGTACAAAGAGTCAGTCTTCTAGTACTGAAGTCGGCATTGTGCCTTTTGTATTTAATTCCGATGCAATTTCTGTGTTTCATCGTCAATAACAAGGTCCAAGGGATACAGTAAACCTGAAGTGAAGCATCGGAATGTATAACTCGTGTCACAGGAATGGTTCAAATCATAGACAGTAGGAAGAGTCAGTCTTCTTGTACTTAAGTCGGCATTGTGCCTTTTCTATTTAATTCCGATGCAATTTCTGTGTTTCATCGTCAATAAGAAGGTCCGAGGGATGCAATACACCTGAAGTGACGCATCGGAATCTATAACTAGTGTCACTGGAATGGTTCATAACATAGACATTAAGAAGAGTCAGTCATCTTGTACTTAAGTCGGCATTGTGCATTCTCTATTTAGTTCCGATGCAATTCTGTGTTTCATCGTCAATAAGAAGGTCAGAGGGATACAGTAAACCTGAAGTGAAGCATCGGAATCTATAAGTGGTATAACAGTAATGGTTCAAACATAGTCAGTAAGAAGAGTCAGTCGTCCTGTACTTAAGTCGTCATTGTGCCTTTCGTATTTAATTCCGATGGAATTTCGGTGTTTCATCGTCAATAAGAAGGTCGAAGGGATACAGTAAACCTGAAGTGAAGCATCGATTGTATAACTAGTGTCACAGGAATGGTTCAAATCATAGACAGTAGGATGAGTCTGTCTTCTTGTACTTAAGTCGGCATTGTGCCTTTTGTATTTAATTCCGATGCAATTTCTGTGTTTCATCGTCAATAAGAACGTCCAAGTGATACAGTAAACCTGATGTGTGGCATCGGAATCTATTACTAGTGTCACAGGAATGGTTCAAAACATAGTCAGTAAAAAGAGTCAGTCTTCTTGTATTTAAGTCGGCATTGTGCCTTTTCTATTTAATCCTGATTCAGTTTCTGTGTTTCATCGTCAATAAGAAGGTCCAAGGGATGCAGTACACCTGAACCGACGCATCGGAATCTATAACTAGTGTCACTGGAATGGTTCAAAACATAGACTGTAAGAAGAGTCAGTCTTCTTGTACTTAAGTCGGCATTGTGCCTTTTCTATTTAATTCCGATGCAATTTCTGTGTTTCATCGTCAATAAGAAGGTCAGAGGAATACAGTAAACCTGAAGTGAAGCATCGGAATCTATAAGTGGTATCACAGTAATGGTTCAAACATAGTCAGTAAGAAGAGTCAGTCGTCTTGTACTTAAGTTGGCATTGTGCCTTTCGTATTTAATTCCGATGGAATTTCGGTGTTTCATCGTCACTAAGAAGGTCCAAGGGATACAGTAAACCTGAAGTGAAGCATCGGATTGTATAACTAGTGTGACAGGTATGGTTCAAACATGGACCGTAGGAAGAGTCAGTCTTCTTGTACTTGAGTCGGCCTTGTGCGTTTTGTATCTAATTCCGACGCAATTTCTGTGTTTCATCGTCAATAAGACGTCCACGGGATACAGTAAAACTGAAGTGAGGCATCGGAATATATGACTAGTGTCACAGGAATGGTTCAAAACATAGTCAGTAAAAAGAGTCAGTCTTCTTGTACTTAAGTCGGCATTGTGCCTTTTCTAGTTAATTCCGATGCAATTTCTGTGTTTCATCGTCAATAAGAAGGTCCAAGTGATGCAGTACACCTGAAGTGACGCATCGGAATCTATAACTAGTGTCACTGGAATGGTTCAAAACATAGACAGTAAGAAGAGTCAGTCTTCTTGTACTTGAGTCGGCATTGTGCCTTTTCTATTTAATTCCGATGCAATTTCTGTGTTTCATCGTCAATAAGAAGGTCAGAGGGATACAGTAATCCTGAAGTGAAGCATCGGAATCTATAAGTGGTATCACAGTAATGGTTCAAACATAGTCAGTAAGAAGAGTCAGTCGTCTTGTACTTAAGTCGGTATTGTGCCTTTCGTATTTAATTCCGATGGAATTTCGGTGTTTCATCGTCAATAGGAAGGTCCAAGGGATACAGTAAACCTGAAGTGAAGCATCGGAATGTATAACTAGTGTGACAGGAATGGTTCAAAACATAGACAGTAGGAAGAGTCAGTCTTCTTGTACTTAAGTCGGCATTGTGCCTTCTCTATTTAATTCTGATGCAATTTCTGTGTTTCATCGTCAATAAGAAGGTCAGAGGGATACAGTAAACCTGAATGAAGCATCGGAATCCATAAGTAGTGCCACAGGAATGTTCAAATCATAGACAGTAGGAAGAGTCATTCTTCTTGTACTTAAGTCGGCATTGTGCCTTTTCTATTTAATTCTGATGCAATTTCTGTGTTTCATCGTCAATAAGAAGGTCCAAGGGATACAGTAAACCTGAAGTGAAACATCGGAATCTATAACTAGTGTCACCGGAATGGTTCAAACATAGGTACGTAGAAAGAGTCAGTCTTCTTGTACTGAAGTCGGCATTGTGCCTTTTGTATTTAATTCCGATGCAATTTCTGTGTTTCATTGTCAATAACAAGGTCCAAGGGATACAGTAAACCTGAAGTGAAGCATCGGAATGTATAACTCGTGTCACAGGAATGGTTCAAATCATAGACAGTAGGAAGAGTCAGTCTTCTTGTACTTAAGTCGGCATTGTGCCTTTTCTATTTAATTCCGATGCAATTTCTGTGTTTCATCGTCAATAAGAAGGTCCGAGGGATGCAATACACCTGAAGTGACGCATCGGAATCTATAACTAGTGTCACTGGAATGGTTCATAACATAGACATTAAGAAGAGTCAGTCATCTTGTACTTAAGTCGGCATTGTGCCTTTTCTATTTAATTCCGATGCAATTTCAGTGTTTCATCGTCAATAAGAAGGTCAGAGGGATACAGTAAACCTGAAGTGAAGCATCGGAATCTATAAGTGGTATAACAGTAATGTTTCAAACATAGTCAGTAAGAAGAGTCAGTCGTCCTGTACTTAAGTCGTCATTGTGCCTTTCGTCTTTAGTTCCGATGGAATTTCGGTGATTCATCGTCAATAAGAAGGTCCATGGGATACAGTAAACCTGAAGTGAAGCATCGGATTGTATAACTAGTGTCACAGGAATGGCTCAAAACATAGACAGAAGGATGAGTCTGTCTTCTTGTACTTAAGTCGGCATTATGCCTTTTGTATTTAATTCCGATGCAATTTCTGTGTTTCATCGTCAATAAGAACGTCAAAGTGATACAGTACACCTGATGTGTGGCATCGGAATCTATTACTAGTGTCACAGGAATGGTTCAAAACATAATCAGTAAAAAGAGTCAGTTTTCTTGTATTTAAGTCGGCATTGTGCCTTTTCTATTTAATCCTGATTCAGTTTCTGTGTTTCATCGTCAATAAGAAGGTCCAAGGGATGCAGTACACCTGAACCGACGCATCGGAATCTATAACTAGTGTCACTGGAATGGTTCAAAGCATAGACAGTAAGAAGAGTCAGTCTTCTTGTACTTAAGTCGGCATTGTGCCTTTTCTATTTAATTCCGATGCAATTTCTGTGTTTCATCGTCAATAAGAAGGTCAGAGGAATACAGTAAACCTGATGTGAAGCATCGGAATCTATAAGTGGTATCACAGTAATGGTTCAAACATAGTCAGTAAGAAGAGTCAGTCGTCTTGTACTTAAGTCGGCATTGTGCCTTTTCGTATTTAATTCCGTTGGAATTTCGGTGTTTCATCGTCACTAAGAAGGTCCAAGGGATACAGTAAACCTGAAGTGATACATCGGAATGTATAACTAGTGTGACAGGAATGGTTCAAAACATAGACAGTAAGAAGAGTCAGTCTTCTTGTACTTAAGTCGGCATTGTGCCCTTTTTATTTAATTCCGATGCAATTTCTGTGATTCATCGTCAATAAGAAGGTCAGAGGGATACGGTAAACCTGAAGTGAAGCATCGGAATCTATAAGTGGTATCACAGTAATGGTTCAAACATAGTCTGTAAGAAGAGTCAGTCGTCTTGTACTTAAGTCGGCATTGTGCCTTTCGTATTTAATTCCGATGGAATTTCGATGTTTCATCGTCAATAAGAAGGTCCAAGGGATACAGTAAACCTGAAGTGAAGCATCGGAATGTATAACTAGTGTGACAGGAATGGTTAAAACATAGACAGCAGGAAGAGTCAGTCTTCTTGTACTTAAGTCGGCATTGTGCCTTTTGTATTTAATTCTGATGCAATTTCTGTTGTTCATAGTCAATAAGAACGTCCAACGGATACAGTAAAGCTGAAGTGACGCATCGGAATCTATAACTAGTGTCAGAGGAATGGTTCAAAATATAGTCAGTATAAAAAGTCGGTCTTCTTGTACTTAAGTCGGCATTGTGCCTTTTCTATTTAATTCCGATGCAATTTCTGTGTTTCATCGTCAATAAGATGGTCCAAGGTATGCAGTACACCTGAAGTGACGCATCGGAATCTATAACTAGTGTCTTTGGAATGGTTCAAAGCATAGACAGTAAGAAGAGTCAGTCTTCTTGTACTTCAGTCGGCATTGTGGCTTATCTAGTTAATTCCGATGCAATATCTGTGTTTCATCATCAATAAGAAGGTCAGAGGGATACAGTAATCCTGAAGTGAAGCATCGGAATCTATAACTAGTGTCACAGGAATGGTTCAAAATACAGTCAGTAAGAAGACTCAGTCTTCTTGTACTTATTTCGGCATTGTGCCTTTTTATTTAATTCCGATGCAATTTCTGTATTTCATCGTCAATATGCAAGTCCAAGGGATACAGTAAACCTGAAGTGAAGCATCGGAATGTATAACTAGAGTCACAGGAATGGTTCAAAGCATGACAGTAGGAAGAGTCAGTCTTCTTGTACTTAAGTCAGCATTGTGCCTTTTGTATTTAATTCCGATGCAATTTCTGTGTTTCATCGTCAATAAGAAGGTCCAAGGGAAACAGTAAACCTGAAGTGAAGCATCGGAATGTATAACTAGTGTCACAGGAATGGTTCAAAACATAGTTAGTAAGAAGAGTCAGTCTTCTTGTACTTAAGTCGGCATTGTGCCTTTTCTATTTAATTCCGATGCAATTTCTGTGTTTCATCGTCAATAATAGGTCCAAGGGATACAGTAAACCTGTAGTGAAGCATCGGAATGTAT
This sequence comes from Schistocerca piceifrons, assembly GCF_021461385.2. Classification (NCBI taxonomy): domain Eukaryota; kingdom Metazoa; phylum Arthropoda; class Insecta; order Orthoptera; family Acrididae; genus Schistocerca; species Schistocerca piceifrons. The sequence continues at coordinate 326,029 of NW_025727781.1, forward strand.
AACTAGAGTCACAGGAATGGTTCAAAACATAGACAGTAGGAAGAGTCAGTCTTCTTGTTCTTAAGTCGGCATTGTGCCTTTTGTATTTAATTCCGAAGCAATTTCTGTGTTTCATCGTCAATATGAAGGTCCAAGGGATACTGTAAACCTGAAGTGAAGCATCGGAATGTATAACTAGAGTCACAGGAACGGTTCATGACATATACAGTAAGAAGAGTCAGTCTTCTTGTACTTAAGTCGGCATTGTGCCTTTTCTATTTAATTGCGATGGAGTTTCTGTGTTTCATCGTCAATCAGAAGGTCAGAGGGATACGGTAAACCTGAAGTGAAGCATCGGATTCTATAAGTAGAGTCACAGAAATGGTTCAAAACATAGACAGTAAGAAGAGTCAGACTTCTTGTACTTAAGTAGGCATTGTGCCTTTTGTATTTAATTCCGATGCAATTTCCGTGTTTCATCGTCAATAAGATGGTCAGAGGGATACTGTTAACCTGAAGTGAAGCATCGGAATCTATAACTAGTGTCACAGAAATAGTTCAAAACATAGACAGTAAGGAGAGTCAGTCTTCTTGTACTTAGGTAGGCATTGTGCCTTTTGTATTTAATTCTGATGCAATTTCTGTGTTTCATCGTCAATAAGAAGGTCCAAGGGATACAGTAAACCTCAAGTAAAGCATCGGAATGTATAATTAGTGTTACAGGAATGGTTCAAAACATAGTCAGTAAAATGAGTCAGTCTTCTTGTACTTAAGTCGGCATTGTGCCTTTTCTATTTAATTCCGATGCAATTTCTGTGTTTCATCGTCAATAAGATGGTCCAAGGGATGCAGTACACCTGAAGTGAAGCATCGGAATCTATAAGTGGTATCACAGATATGGTTCAAACATAGTCAGTAAGAAGAATCAGTCGTCTTGTACTTAAGTCGGCATTGTGCCTTTCGTATTTAATTCCGATGGAATTTCGGTGTTTCATCGTCAATAAGAAGGTCCAAGGGATACAGAAAATCTGAAGTGAAGCATCGGAATGTATAACTTGTGTGACAGGTATGGTTCAAAACATAGAGAGTAGGAAGAGTCATTCTTCTTGTACTTAAGTCGGCATTGTGCCTTTTCTATTTAATTCCGATGAAATTTCTGTGTTTCATCGTCAATTAGAGGGTCCAAGTGATACAGTAAACCTGAAGTGAAACATCGGAATCTATAACTAGTGTCACCGGAATGGTTCAAACATAGGTACGTACAAAGAGTCAGTCTTCTTGTACTGAAGTCGGCATTGTGCCTTTTGTATTTAATTCCGATGCAATTTCTGTGTTTCATCGTCAATAAGTAAGTCCAAGGGATACAGTAAACTTGAAGTGAAGCATCGGAATGTATAACTAGTGTGACAGGTATGGTTCAAAACATGGACAGTAGGAAGAGTCAGTCTTCTTGTACTTGAGTCGTCACTGTGCCTTTTATATTTAATTCCGATGCAATTTCTGTGTTTCATCGTCAATAAGAAGATCCAAGGGATACTGTAAACCTGAAGTGAAGCATCGGAATGTATAACTCGTGTCACAGGAATGGTTCAAAACATAGACAGTAGGAAGAGTCGGTCTTCTTGTACTTAAGTCGGCATTGTGCCTTTTGTATATAATTCCGATGCAATTTCTGTGTTTCATCGTCAATAAGAACGTCCAAGGGATACAGTAAACCTGAAGTGAGGCATCGGAATATATGACTAGTGTCACAGGAATGGTTCAAAACATAGTCAGTAAAAAGAGTCAGTCTTCTTGTACTTAAGTCGTCATTGTGCCTTTCCTATTTAATTCCGATGCAATTTCTGTGTTTCATCGTCACTAAGAAGGTCCAAGGGATGCAATACACCTGAAGTGACGCATCGGAATCTATAACTACTGTCACTGGAATGGTTCATAGCATAGACAGTAAGAAGAGTCAGTCTTCTTGTACTTAAGTCGGCATTGTGCCTTTTCTATTTAATTCTGGTGCAATTTCTGTGTTTCATCGTCAATAACAAGGTCCAAGGGATACAGTAAACCTGAAGTGAAGTATCGGATTGTATAACTAGTGTCACAGGAATGGTTAAAACATAGACAGTAGGATGAATAAGTCTTCTTGTACTTAAGTCGGCATTGTGACTTTTGTATTTAATTCCGATGCAATTTCTGGGGTTCATCGTCAATAAGAACGTCCAAGTGATACAGTAAACCTGAAGTGTGGCATCGGAATCTATTACTAGTGTCACAGGAATGGTTCAAAACATAGTCAGTTAAAAGAGTCAGTCTTCTTGTACTGAAGTCGGCATTGTGCCTTTTCTATTTAATTCCGATGCAATTTCTGTGTTTCATCGTCAATAAGAAGGTCCAAGAGATGCAGTACACCTGAACCGACGCATCGAAATCCATAACTAGTGTCACTGGAATGGTTCAAAACCTAGACAGTAAGAAGAGTCAGTCTTCTTGTACTTAAGTCGGTATTGTGCCTTCCGATGGAATTTCGGTGTTTCCTCGTCACTAAGATGGTCCAAGGGATACAGTAAACCTGAAGTGAAGCATCGGAATGTATAACTAGTGTGACAGGAATGGTTCAAAACATAGACAGTAAGAAGAGTCAGTCTTCTTGTACTTAAGTCGGCATTGTGCCTTTTCTATTTAATTCCGATGCGATTTCTGTGTTTCATCGCCAATAAGAAGGTCAGAGGGATGCGGTAAACCTGAAGTGAATCATCGGAATCAATAAGTGGTATCACAGTAATGGTTCAAACATAGTCAGTAAGAAGAGTCAGTCGTCTTGTACTTAAGTCGGCATTGTGCCTTTCGTATTTAATTCCGATGGAATTTCGGTGTTTCTTCGTCAATAAGAAGGTCCACGGGATACAGTAAAAATGAAGTGAAGCATCGGAATGTATAACTAGTGTCACAGGAATGGTTCATGACATAGACAGTAAGAAGAGTCAGTCTTCTTGTACTTAAGTCGGCATTGTGCCTTTTCTATTTAATTCTGATGCAGTTTCTGTGTTTCATCGTCAATAAGAAGGTCAGAGGGATACGGTAAACCTGAAGTGAAGCATCGGATTCTACAACTAGAGTCACCGAAATGGTTCAAAACATAGACAGTAAGAAGAGACAGACTTCTTGTACTTAAGTAGGCATTGTGCCTTTTGTTTTTAATTCCGATGCAATTTCCGTGTTTCATCGTCAATAAGATGGTCAGAGGGATACTGTTAACCTGAAGTGAAGCATCGGAATCTATAACTAGTGTCACAGAAATGGTTCAAAACATAGACACTAAGAAGAGTCAGTCTTCTAATACATAGGTGGTCATTGTGCCTTTTGTATTTAACTCCGATGCAATTTCTGTGTTTCATCGTCAATAAGAAGGTCAGAGGGATACAGTAAACCTAAAGTGAAGCATCGGAATCTATAATTAGTGTCACAGAAATAGTTCAAAACATAGACAGTAAGGAGAGTCAGTCTTCTTGTACTTAAATCGGCATTGTGCCTTTTCTATTTTATTCCGATGTAGTTTCTGTGTTTCATCGTCAATAAGAAGGTCAGAGGGATACGGTAAACCTGAAGTGAAGCATCGGATTCTATAACTAGAGACACAGAAATGGTTCAAAACATAGACTGTAAGAAGAGTCAGACTTCTTGTACTTAAGTAGGCATTCTGCCTTTTGTATATAATTCCGATGCAATTTCCGTGTTTCATCGTCAATAAGATGGTCAGAGGGATACTGTTAACCTAAAGTGAAGTATCGGAATGTATAACTAGTGTCACAGGAATGCGTCAAAGCATAGACAGTAGGAAGAGTCAGTCTTCTTGTACTTAAGTCGGCATTGTGCCTTTTGTATTTAATTCCGATGCAATATCTGTGTTTCATCATCAATAAGAAGGTCAGAGGGATACAGTGATCCTGATGTGAAGCATCGGAATCTATAACTAGTGTCACAGGAATGGTTCAAAGCATAGTCAGTAAGAAGACTCAGTCTTCTTGTACTTATTTCGGCATTGTGCCTTTTTATTTAATTCCGTTGCAATTTCTGTATTTCATAGTCAATATGAAAGTCCAAGGGATACAGTAAACCTGAAGTGAAGCATCGGAATGTATAACTAGTGTCACAGGAATGGTTCAAAGCATAGTCAGTAGGAAGAGTCAGTTATCTTGTACTTAAGTCGGCATTGTGCCGTTTGTATTTAATTCCGATGCAATTTCTGTGTTTCATCGTCAATATTAGGTCCAAGGGATACAGTAAACCTGAAGTGAAGCATCGGAATGTATAACTAGAGTCACAGGAATGGTTCAAAACATGACAGTAGGAAGAGTCAGTCTTCTTGTACTTAAGTCAGCATTGTGCCTTTTGTATTTAATTCCCATGCAATTCCTGTGTTTCATTGTCAATAGGAAGGTCCAAGGGATACAGTAAACCTGAAGTGAAGCATCGGAATGTATAACTAGTGTCACAGGAATGGTTCAAAACATAGTTAGTAAGAAGAGTCAGTCTGCTTGCACTTAAGTCGGCATTGTGCTATTTCTATTTAATTCCGATGCAATTTCTGTGTTTCATCGTCAATAATAGGTCCAAGGGATACAGCTAACCTGTAGTGAACCATCGGAATGTATAACTACAGTCACAGGAATGGTTCAAATCATAGACAGTAGGAAGAGTCAGTCATCTTGTACTTAAGTCGGCATTGTGCCGTTTGTATTTAATTCCGATGCAATATCTGTGTTTCATCGTCAATATGAAGGTCCAAGGGATACTGTAAACCTGAAGTGAAGCATCGGAATGTATAACTAGAGTCACAGGAATGGTTCAAAACATAGACAGTAGGAAGAGTCAGTCTTCTTGTACTTAAGTCGGCATTGTGCTTTTGTATTTAATTCCGATGCCATTTATGTGTTTCATGGTCAATAAGAAGGTCCAAGGGATACAGTAAGAATGAAGTGAAGCATCGGAATGTATAACTAGTGTCACAGGAATGGTTCAAAACATAGTCAGTAAAAAGAGTCAGTCTTCTTGTACTTAAGTCGGCATTGTGCCTTTTCTATTTCATTCCGATACAATTTCTGTGTCTCATCGTCAATAAGATGGTCCAAGGGAAGCAGTACACCTGACGTGACGCATCGGAATCTATAACTAGTGTCACTGGAATGGTTCAAAACATAGACAGTATGAAGAGTCAGTCTTCTTGTACTTCAGTCGGCATTGTGCCATTTCTAGTTAATTCCGATGCAACTTCTGTGTTTCATCGTCAATAAGAAGGTCAGAGGGATACAGTAAACCTGAAGTGAAGCATCGGAATGTATAACTAGAGTCACAGGAATGGTTCAAAACATGACAGTAGGAAGAATCAGTCTTCTTGTACTTAAGTCAGCATTGTGCCTTTTGTATGTAATTCCGATGCAATTTCTGTGTTTCATCGTCAATAATAGGTCCAAGGGATACAGTAAACCCGTAGTGAAGCATCGGAATGTATAACTAGAGTCACAGGAATGGTTCAAAACATAGACAGTAGGAAGAGTCAGTCATTTTGTACTTAAGTCGGCATTGTGCCGTTTGTATTTAATTCCCATGCAATTTCTGTGTTTCATCGTCAATTTGAAGGTCCAAGGGATACTGTAAACCTGAAGTGAAGCATCGGAATGTATAACTAGAGTCACAGGAATGGTTCAAAACATAGACAGTAGGAAGAGTCAGTCTTCTTGTACTTAGGTCGGCATTGTGCCTTTTCTATTTTATTCCGATGTAGTTTCTGTGTTTCATCGTCAATAAGAAGGTCAGAGGGATACGGTAAACCTGAAGTGAAGCATCGGATTCTATAACTAGAGTCACAGAAATGGTTCAAAACATAGACAGTAAGAAGAGTCAGTCTTCTTGTACTTAGGTGGTCATTGTGCATTTTGTATTCAATTCCGATGCAATTTCTGTGTTTCATCGTCAATAAGAAGGTCAGAGGGATACAGTAAACCTGAAGTGAAGCATCGGAATCTGTAACTAGTGTCACAGAAATAGTTCAAAACATAGATAGTAAGGAGAGTCAGTCCTCTTGTACTTAAGTCGGCATTGCGCCTTTTGTATTTAATTCCGATGCAATTTCTGTGTTTCATCGTCAATAAGAAGGTCCAAGGAATACAGTAAACCTGAAGTAAAGCATCGGAATGTATAATTAGTGTCACAGGAATGGTTCAAAACATAGTCAGTAAAAAGAGTCAGTCTTCTTGTACTTAAGTCAGCATTGTGCCTTTTCTATTTAATTCCGATGCAATTTCTGTGTTTCATCGTCAATAAGAAGGTCCAAGAGATGCAGTACACCTGAACCGACGCAACGGAATCCATAACTAGTGTCACTGGAATGGTTCAAAACCTAGACAGTAAGAAGAGTCAGTCTTCTTGTACTTAAGTCGGCATTGTGCCTTTTCTATTTAATTCCGATGCGATTTCTGTGTTTCATCGCCAATAAGAAGGTCAGAGGGATGCGGTAAACCTGAAGTGAATCATCGGAATCAATAAGTGGTATCACAGTAATGGTTCAAACATAGTCAGTAAGAAGAGTCAGTCGTCTTGTACTTAAGTCGGCATTGTGCCTTTCGTATTTAATTCCGATGGAATTTCGGTGTTTCTTCGTCAATAAGAAGGTCCACGGGATGCAGTAAAAATGAAGTGAAGCATCGGAATGTATAACTAGTGTCACAGGAATGGTTCATGACATAGACAGTAAGAAGAGTCAGTCTTCTTGTACTTAAGTCGGCATTGTGCCTTTTCTATTTAATTCCGATGCAGTTTCTGTGTTTCATCGTCAATAAGAAGGTCAGAGGGATACGGTAAACCTGAAGTGAAGCATCGGATTCTACACCTAGAGTCACCGAAATGGTTCAAAACATAGACAGTAAGAAGAGACAGACTTCTTGTACTTAAGTAGGCATTGTGCCTTTTGTTTTTAATTCCGATGCAATTTCCGTGTTTCATCGTCAATAAGATGGTCAGAGGGATACTGTTAACCTGAAGTGAAGCATCGGAATCTATAACTAGTGTCACAGAAATGGTTCAAAACATAGACACTAAGAAGAGTCAGTCTTCTAATACATAGGTGGTCATTGTGCCTTTTGTATTTAATTCCGATGCAATTTCTGTGTTTCATCGTCAATAAGAAGGTCAGAGGGATACAGCAAACCTAAAGTGAAGCATCGGAATCTATAATTAGTGTCACAGAAATAGTTCAAAACATAGACAGTAAGGAGAGTCAGTCTTCTTGTACTTAAATCGGCATTGTGCCTTTTCTATTTTATTCCGATGTAGTTTCTGTGTTTCATCGTCAATAAGAAGGTCAGAGGGATACGGTAAACCTGAAGTGAAGCATCGGATTCTATAACTAGAGACACAGAAATGGTTCAAAACATAGACTGTAAGAAGAGTCAGACTTCTTGTACTTAAGTAGGCATTGTGCCTTTTGTATATAATTCCGATGCAATTTCCGTGTTTCATCGTCAATAAGATGGTCAGAGGGATACTGTTAACCTAAAGTGAAGTATCGGAATGTATAACTAGTGTCACAGGAATGCGTCAAAGCATAGACAGTAGGAAGAGTCAGTCTTCTTGTACTTAAGTCGGCATTGTGCCTTTTGTATTTAATTCCGATGCAATATCTGTGTTTCATCATCAATAAGAAGGTCAGAGGGATACAGTGATCCTGATGTGAAGCATCGGAATCTATAACTAGTGTCACAGGAATGGTTCAAAACATAGTCAGTAAGAAGACTCAGTCTTCTTGTACTTATTTCGGCATTGTGCCTTTTTATTTAATTCCGTTGCAATTTCTGTATTTCATAGTCAATATGAAAGTCCAAGGGATACAGTAAACCTGAAGTGAAGCATCGGAATGTATAACTAGTGTCACAGGAATGGTTCAAAGCATAGTCAGTAGGAAGAGTCAGTTATCTTGTACTTAAGTCGGCATTGTGCCGTTTGTATTTAATTCCGATGCAATTTCTGTGTTTCATCGTCAATATTAGGTCCAAGGGATACAGTAAACCTGAAGTGAAGCATCGGAATGTATAACTAGAGTCACAGGAATGGTTCAAAACATGACAGTAGGAAGAGTCAGTCTTCTTGTACTTAAGTCAGCATTGTGCCTTTTGTATTTAATTCCCATGCAATTTCTGTGTTTCATTGTCAATAGGAAGGTCCAAGGGATACAGTAAACCTGAAGTGAAGCATCGGAATGTATAACTAGTGTCACAGGAATGGTTCAAAACATAGTTAGTAAGAAGAGTCAGTCTGCATTGTGCTATTTCTATTTAATTCCGATGCAATTTCTGTGTTTCATCGTCAATAATAGGTCCAAGGGATACAGCTAACCTGTAGTGAACCATCGGAATGTATAACTACAGTCACAGGAATGGTTCAAATCATAGACAGTAGGAAGAGTCAGTCATCTTGTACTTAAGTCGGCATTGTGCCGTTTGTATTTAATTCCGATGCAATATCTGTGTTTCATCGTCAATATGAAGGTCCAAGGGATACTGTAAACCTGAAGTGAAGCATCGGAATGTATAACTAGAGTCACAGGAATGGTTCAAAACATAGACAGTAGGAAGAGTCAGTCTTCTTGTACTTCAGTCGGCATTGTGCTTTTGTATTTAATTCCGATGCCATTTATGTGTTTCATGGTCAATAAGAAGGTCCAAGGGATACAGTAAGAATGAAGTGAAGCATCGGAATGTATAACTAGTGTCACAGGAATGGTTCAAAACATAGTCAGTAAAAAGAGTCAGTCTTCTTGTACTTAAGTCGGCATTGTGCCTTTTCTATTTCATTCCGATACAATTTCTGTGTCTCATCGTCAATAAGATGGTCCAAGGGAAGCAGTACACCTGACGTGACGCATCGGAATCTATAACTAGTGTCACTGGAATGGTTCAAAACATAGACAGTATGAAGAGTCAGTCTTCTTGTACTTCAGTCGGCATTGTGCCATTTCTAGTTAATTCCGATGCAACTTCTGTGTTTCATCGTCAATAAGAAGGTCAGAGGGATACAGTAAACCTGAAGTGAAGCATCGGAATGTATAACTAGAGTCACAGGAATGGTTCAAAACATGACAGTAGGAAGAATCAGTCTTCTTGTTCTTAAGTCAGCATTGTGCCATTTGTATGTAATTCCGATGCAATTTCTGTGTTTCATCGTCAATAATAGGTCCAAGGGATACAGTAAACCCGTAGTGAAGCATCGGAATGTATAACTAGAGTCACAGGAATGGTTCAAAACATAGACAGTAGGAAGAGTCAGTCATCTTGTACTTAAGTCGGCATTGTGCCGTTTGTATTTAATTCCCATGCAATTTCTGTGTTTCATCGTCAATTTGAAGGTCCAAGGGATACTGTAAACCTGAAGTGAAGCATCGAAATGTATAACTAGAGTCACAGGAATGGTTCAAAACATAGACAGTAGGAAGAGTCAGTCTTCTTGTACTTAAGTCGGCATTGTGCCTTTTCTATTTTATTCCGATGTAGTTTCTGTGTTTCATCGTCAATAAGAAGGTCAGAGGGATACGGTAAACCTGAAGTGAAGCATCGGATTCTATAACTAGAGTCACAGAAATGGTTCAAAACATAGACAGTAAGAAGAGTCAGTCTTCTTGTACTTAGGTGGTCATTGTGCCTTTTGTATTCAATTCCGATGCAATTTCTGTGTTTCATCGTCAATAAGAAGGTCAGAGGGATACAGTAAACCTGAAGTGAAGCATCGGAATCTATAACTAGTGTCACAGAAATAGTTCAAAACATAGATAGTAAGGAGAGTCAGTCCTCTTGTACTTAAGTCGGCATTGCGCCTTTTGTATTTAATTCCGATGCAATTTCTGTATTTCATCGTCAATAAGAAGGTCCAAGGAATACAGTAAACCTGAAGTAAAGCATCGGAATGTATAATTAGTGTCACAGGAATGGTTCAAAACATAGTCAGTAAAAAGAGTCAGTCTTCTTGTACTTAAGCCAGCATTGTGCCTTTTCTATTTCATTCCGATGCAATTTCTGTGTTTTATCGTCAATAAGATGGTCCAAGGGATGCAGTACACCTGATGTGACGCATCGGAATCTATAACTAGTGTCACTGGAATGGTTCAAAACATAGACAGTATGAAGAGTCAGTCTTCTTGTACTTAAGTCGCCATTGTGCCTTTTGTATTAAATTCCGATGCAATATCTGTGTTTCATCATCAATAAGAAGGTCAGAGGGATACAGTAATCCTCAAGTGAAGCATCGGAATGTAAAACTAGTGTCTCAGGAATTGGTCACAACATAGACAGTAGGAAGAGTCAGTCTTCTTGTACTTAAGTCGGCATTGTGCCTTTTTAATTAAATTCCGATGCAATATCTGTGTTTCATCATCAATAAGAAGGTCAGAGGGATACAGTAATCCTGAAGTGAAGCATCGGAATCTATAACTAGTGTCACAGGAATGGTTCAAAACCTAGTCAGTAAGAAGACTCAGTCTTCTTGTACTTATTTCGGCATTGTGCCTTTTTATTTAATTCCGATGCCATTTCTGTATTTCATCGTCAATGTGAAGGTCCAAGGTATACAGTAAACCCGAAGTGAAGCATCGGAATGTATAACTAGTGCCACAGGAATGGTTCAAAACATAGTCAGTAGGAAGAGTCAGTCTTCTTGTACTTGCGTCGGCATTGTGCCTTTTGTATTTAATTCCGAAGCAATATGTGTGTTTCATCGTCAATAATAGGTCCAAGGGATACTGTGAACCTGAAGTGAAGCATCGGAATGTATAACTAGAGTCACAGGAATGGTTCAAAACATGACAGTAGGAAGAGTCAGTCTTCTTGTACTTAAGTCGGCATTGTGCCTTTTGATATTTCTTCCGATGCAATTTCTGTGTTTCATCGTCAATAATAGGTCCAACGGATAAAGTAAACCTGTAGTGAAGCATCGGAATGTATAACTAGAGTCACAGGAATGGTTCAAAACTTAGACAGTAGGAAGAGTCAGCCTTCTTGTACTTAAGTCGGCATTGTGCCGTTTGTATTTAATTCCGACGTAATTTCTGTGTTTCATCGTCAATAGGAAGGTGCAAGGGATACTGTAAACCTGAAGTGAAGCATCGGAATGTATAACTAGAGTCACAGGAATGGTTCAAAACATAGACAGTAGGAAGAGTCAGTCTTCTTGTACTTATGTCGGCATTGTGCCTTTTGTATTTAATTCCGATGCAATTTCTGTGTTTCATCGTCAATAAGAAGGTCCAAGGGATACAGTAAACCTGAAGTGAAGCATCGGAATGTATAACTAGTGTCACAGGAATGGTTCAAAACATAGACAGTAAGAAGAGTCAGACTTCTTGTACTTCAGTCGGCATTGTGCCTTTTCTAGTTAATTCCGATGCAACTTCTATGCTTCATAGTCAATAAGAAGGTCAGAGGGATACAGTAAACCTGAAGTGAAGCATCGGAATGTATAACTAGTGTCACAGGAATGGTTCAAAACATAGACAGTAGGAAGAGTCAGTCTTCTTGTACTTAAGTCGGCATTGTGCCTTTTGTATTTAATTCTGATGCCATTTATGTGTTTCATGGTCAATAAGAAGGTCCAAGGGATACAGTAAAAATGAAGAACCATCGGAATGTATAACTAGTGTCACAGGAATGGTTCATGACATAGACAGTAAGAAGAGTCAGTCTTCTTGTACGTAAGTCGGTATCGTGCCTTTTCTATTTTATTCCGATGCCATTTATGTGTTTCATGGTCAATTAGAATTCCAAGGGATACAGTAAAAATGAAGTGAAGCATCGGAATGTATAACTAGTGTCACAGGAATGGTTCATGACATAGACAGTAAGAAGAGTCAGTCTTCTTGTACGTAAGTCGGCATTGTGCCTTTTCTATTTAATTCCGATGCGATTTCTGTGTTACATCGTCAATAAGAAGGTGAGAGGGATACGGTTACCCTGAAGTGAAGCATCGGAATCTCTAAGTGGTATCACAGTAATGGTTCAAACATAGTCAGTAAGAAGAGTCAGTCGTCTTGTACTTAAGTCGGCATTGTGCCTTTCGCATTTAATTCCGATGGAATTTCGGTGTTTCTTCGTCAATAAGAAGGTCCACGGGATACAGTAAAAATGAAGTGAAGCATCGGAATGTATAACTAGTGTCACAGGAATGGTTCATGACATAGACAGTAAGAAGAGACAGACTTCTTGTACTTAAGTAGGCATTGTGCCTTTTGTTTTTAATTCCGATGCAATTTCCGTGTTTCATCGTCAATAAGATGGTCAGAGGGATACTGTTAACCTGAATTGAAGCATCGGAATCTATAACTAGTGTCACAGAAATGGTTCAAAACATAGACACTAAGAAGAGTCAGTCTTCTTTTACTTAGGTGGTCATTGTGCCTTTTGTATTTAATTCCGATGCAATTTCTGTGTTTCATCGTCAATAAGAAGGTCAGAGGGATACAGTAAACCTGAAGTGAAGCATCGGAATCTATAACTAGTGTCACAGAAATAGTTCAAAACATAGACAGTATGAAGAGTCAGTCTTCTTGTACTTCAGTCGGCATTGTGCCTTATCTAGTTAATTCCGATGCAACTTCTGTGTTTCATCGTCAATAAGAAGGTCAGAGGGATACAGTAAACCTGAAGTGAAGCATCGGAATGTATAACTTGTGTCACAGGAGTGGGTCAAAACATAGACAGTAGGAAGAGTCAGTCTTCTTGTACTTCAGTCGGCATTGTGCCTTTTGTATTTAATTCCGATCCAATATCTGTGTTTCATCATCAATAAGAAGGTCAGAGGGATACAGTGATCATGATGTGAAGCATCGGAATCTATAACTAGTGTCACAGGAATGGTTCAAAACATAGTCAGTAGGAAGACTCAGTCTTCTTGTACTTATTTCGGCATTGTGCCTTTTTATTTAATTGAGTTGCAATTTCTGTATTTCATCGTCAATATGAAAGTCCAAGGGATACAGTAAACCTGAAGTGAAGCATCGGAATGTATAACTAGTGTCACAGGAATGGTTCAAAGCATAGTAAGTAGGAAGAGTCAGTCTTCTTGTACTTAAGTCGGCATTGTGCCGTTTGTATTTAATTCCGATGCAATTTCTGTGTTTCATCGTCAATATGAAGGTCCAAGGGATACTGTAAACCTGAAGTGAAGCATCGGAATGTATAACTAGAGTCACAGGAATGATTCAAAAGATAGACAGTAGGAAGAGTCAGTCTTCTTGCACTTAAGTCGGCATTGTGCCTTTGTATTTAATTCCGATGCCATTTATGTGTTTCATGGTCAATAAGAAGGTCCATGGGATACAGTAAAAATGAAGTGAAGCATAGGAATGTATAACTAGTGTCACAGGAATGGTTCAAAACGTGACAGTAGGACGAGTCAGTCTTCTTGTACTTAAGTCAGAATTGTGAATTTTGTATTTAATTCCGATTCAATTTCTGTGTTTCATCGACAATAGGAAGGTCCAAGGGATACAGTAAACCTGAAGTGAAGCATCGGAATGTATAACTAGTGTCACAGGAATGGTTCAAAACATAGTTAGTAAGAAGAGTCAGTCTTCTTGCACTTAAGTCGGCATTGTGCCTTTTCTATTTAATTCCGATGCAATTTATGTGCTTCATCGTCAATAATACGTCCAAGGGATACAGTAAACCTGTAGTGAAGCATCGGAATGTATAACTAGAGTCACAGGAATGGTTGAAATCATAGACAGTAGGAAGACTCAGTCATCTTGTACTTAAGTCGGCATTGTGCCGTTTGTATTTAATTCCGATGCAATTTCTGTGTTTCATCGTCAATATGAAGGTCCAAGGGATACTGTAAACCTGAAGTGAAGCATCGGAATGTATAACTAGAGTCACAGGAACGGTTCAAAACATAGACAGTAGGAAGAGTCAGTCTTCTTGTACTTAAGTCGGCATTGTGCTTTTGTATTTAATTCCGATGCCATTTATGTGTTTCATGGTCAATAAGAAGGTCCAAGGGATACAGTAAAAATGAAGTGAAGCATCGGAATGTATAACTAGTGTCACAGGAATGGTTCATGACATAGACAGTAAGAAGAGTCAGCCTTCTTGTACTTAAGTCGGCATTGTGCCTTTTCTTTTAATTCCGATGCAATTTCTGTGTTTTATCGTCAATAAGATGGTCCAAGGGATGCAGTACACCTGATGTGACGCATCGGAATCTATAACTAGTGTCACTGGAATGGTTCAAAACATAGACAGTATGAAGAGTCAGTCTTCTTGTACTTAAGTCGGCATTGTTCCTTTTGTATTAAATTCCGATGCAATATTTGTGTTTCATCATCAATAAGAAGGTCAGAGGGATACAGTAATCCTGAAGTGAAACATCGGAATGTATAACTAGTGTCTCAGGAATGGGTCAAAACATAGACAGTAGGAAGAGTCAGTCTTCTTGTACTTAAGTCGGCATTGTGCCTTTTGTATTAAATTCCGATGCAATATCTGTGTTTCATCATCAATAAGAAGGTCAGAGGGATACAGTAATCCTGAAGTGAAGCATCGGAATCTATAACTAGTGTCACAGGAATGGTTCAAAACATAGTCAGTAAGAAGACTCAGTCTTCTTGTACTTATTTCGGCATTGTGCCTTTTTATTTAATTCCGATGCCATTTCTGTATTTCATCGTCAATGTGAAGGTCCAAGGGATACAGTAAACCCGACGTGAAACATCGGAATGTATAAGTAGTGCCACAGGAATGGTTCAAAACATAGTCAGTAGGAAGAGTCAGTCTTCTTGTACTTGCGTCGGCATTGTGCCTTTTGTATTTAATTCCGAAGCAATATGTGTGTTTCATCGTCAATAATAGGTCCAAGGGATACTGTGAACCTGAAGTGAAGCATCGGAATGTATAACTAGAGTCACAGGAATGGTTCAAAACATGACAGTAGGAAGAGACAGTCTTCTTGTACTTAAGTCGGCCCTGTGCCTTTTGATATTTATTCCGATGCAATTTCGGTGTTTCATCGTCAATAATAGGTCCAACGGATAAAGTAAACCTGTAGTGAAGCATCGGAATGTATAACTAGAGTCACAGGAATGGTTCAAAACATAGGCAGTAGGAAGAGTCAGTCTTCTTGTACTTATGTCGGCATTGTGCCTTTTGTATTTAATTCCGATGCAATTTCTGTGTTTCATCGTCAATAAGAAGGTCCAAGGGATACAGTAAACCTGAAGTGAAGCATCGGAATGTATAACTAGTGTCACAGGAATGGTTCAAAACATAGACAGTAAGAAGAGTCAGACCTCTTGTACTTCAGTCGGCATTGTGCCTTTTCTAGTTAATTCCGATGCAACTTCTGTGCTTCATCGTCAATAAGAAGGTCAGAGGGATACAGTAAACCTGAAGTGAAGCATCGGAATGTATAACTAGTGTCACAGGAATGGTTCAAAACATAGACAGTAGGAAGAGTCAGTCTTCTTGTACTTAAGTCGGCATTGTGCCTTTTGTATTTAATTCCGATGCCATTTATGTGTTTCATGGTCAATAAGAAGGTCCAAGGGATACAGTAAAAATGAAGTGAAGCATCGGAATGTATAACTAGTGTCACAGGAATGGTTCATGGCATAGACAGTAAGAAGAGTCAGTCTTCTTGCACGTAAGTCGGTATTGTGCCTTTTCTATTTTATTCCGATGCCATTTATGTGTTTCATGGTCAATAAGAAGGTCCAAGGGATACAGTAAAAATGAAGTGAAGCATCGGAATGTATAACTAGTGTCACAGGAATGGTTCATGACATAGACAGTAAGAAGAGTCAGTCTTCTTGTACGTAAGTCGGCATTGTGCCTTTTCTATTTAATTCCGATGCGATTTCTGTGTTTCATCGTCAATAAGAAGGTGAGAGGGATACGGTTACCCTGAAGTGAAGCATCGGAATCTATAAGTGGTATCACAGTAATGGTTCAAACATAGTCAGTAAGAAGAGTCAGTCGTCTTGTACTTAAGTCGGCATTGTGCCTTTCGTATTTAATTCCGATGGAATTTCGGTGTTTCTTCGTCAATAAGAAGGTCCACGGGATACAGTAAAAATGAAGTGAAGCATCGGAATGTATAACTAGTGTCACAGGAATGGTTCATGACATAGACAGTAAGAAGAGACAGACTTCTTGTACTTATGTAGGCATTGTGCCTTTTGTTTTTATTTCCGATGCAATTTCCGTGTTTCATCGTCAATAAGATGGTCAGAGGGATACTGTTAACCTGAATAGAAGCATCGGAATCTATAACTAGTGTCACAGAAATGGTTCCAAACATAGACACTAAGAAGAGTCAGTCTTCTTTTACTTAGGTGGTCATTGTGCCTTTTGTATTTAATTCCGATGCAATTTCTGTGTTTCATCGTCAATAAGAAGGTCAGAGGGATACAGTAAACCTGAAGTGAAGCATCGGAATCTATAACTAGTGTCACAGAAATAGTTCAAAACATAGACAGTAAGGAGAGTCAGTCTTCTTGTACTTAAATCGGCATTGTGCATTTTGTATTTCATTCCGATGCAATTTCTGTATTTCATCGTCAATAAGAAGGTCCAAGGGATACAGTAAACCTGAAGTAAAGCATCGGAATGTATAATTAGTATCACAGGAATGGTTCAAACATAGTCAGTATAAAGAGTCAGTCTTCTTGTACTTAAGTCGGCATTGTGCCTTTTCTATTTCATTCCGATGCAATTTCTGTGTCTCATCGTCAATAAGATGGTCCAAGGGAAGCAGTACACCTGACGTGACGCATCGGAATCTATAACTAGTGTCACTGGAATGGTTCAAAACATAGACAGTATGAAGAGTCAGTCTTCTTGTACTTCAGTCGGCATTGTGCGTTTTCTAGTTAATTCCGATGCAACTTCTGTGTTTCATCGTCATTAAGAAGGTCAGAGGGATACAGTAATTCTGAAGTGAAGCATCGGAATGTATAACTAGTGTCACAGGAATAGTTCAAATTATGGACAATAGGAAGAGTCAGTCTTCTTGTACTTAAGTCGGCATTGTGCCGTTTGTATTTAAATCCGATGCAATATCTGTGTTTCATCATCAATAAGAAGGTCAGAGGCATACAGTAATCCTGAAGTGAAGCATCGGAATCTATAACTAGTGTCACAGGAATGGTTCAAAACATAGTCAGTAAAAAGACTTAGTCTTCTTGTACTTATTTCGGCATTGTGCCTTTTTATTTAATTCCGTTGCAATTTCTGTATTTCATCGTCGATATGAAAGTCCAAGGGATACAGTAAACCTGAAGTGAAACATCGAAATGTATAACTAGTGTCACAGGAATGGTTCAAAACATAGTCAGGAGGAAGAGTCAGTCTTCTTGTACTTACGTCGGCATTGTGCCTTTTGTATTTAATTCCGATGCAATATGTGTGTTTCATCGTCAATAATAGGTCCAAGGGATACAGTAAACCTGAAGTGAAGCATCGGAATGTATAACTAGAGTCACAGGAATGGTTCAAAACATGGCAGTAGGAAGAGTCAGTCTTCTTGTACTTAAGTCAGCATTGTGCCTTTTGTATATAATTCCGATGCAATTTCTGTGTTCCATCGACAATAATAGGTCCAAGGGATGCAGTAAACCTGTAGTGAAGCATCGGAATGTATAACTAGAGTCACAGTATTGGTTCAAAGCATAGACAGTAGGAAGAGTCAGTCATCTTGTACTTAAGTCGGCATTGTGCCTTTTCTATTTTATTCCGATGTAGTTTCTGTGTTTCATCGTCAATAAGATGGTCAGAGGGATACTGTTAACCTAAAGTGAAGCATCGGAATCTATAACTAGTGTCACAGAAATGGTTCATAACATATACATTAAGAAGAGTCAGTCTTCTTGTACTTAGGTGGTCATTGTGCCTTTGGTATTCAATTCCGATGCAATTTCTGTGTTTCATCGTCAATAAGAAGGTCAGAGGGATACAGTAAACCTGAAGTGAAGCATCGGAATCTATAACTAGTGTCACAGAAATAGTTCAAAACATAGACAGTAAGGAGAGTCAGTCTTCTTGTACTTAAGTCGGCATTGTGCCTTTTGTATTTAATTCCGATGCAATTTCTGTGTTTCATCGTCAATAACAAGGTCCAAGGGATACAGTAAACCTGAAGTAAAGCATCGGAATGTATAATTAGTGTCACAGGAATAGTTCAAAACATAGTCAGTAAAAAGAGTCAGTCCTTTTGTACTTAAGTCGGCATTGTGCCTTTTCTATTTCATTCCGATGCAATTTCTGTGTTTCATCGTCAATAAGATGGTCCAAGGGATGCAGTAGACCTGAAGTGACGCATCGGAATCTATAACTAGTGTCACTGGAATGGTTCAAAACATAGACAGTATGAAGAGTCAGTCTTCTTGTACTTCAGTCAGCATTGTGCCTTTTCTAGTCAATTCCGATGCAACTTCTGTGTTTCATCGTCAATAAGAAGGTCAGAGGGATACAGTAAACCTGAAGTGAAGCATCGGAATGTATAACTAGTGTCTCAGGAATGGGTCAAAACATAGACAGTAGGAAGAGTCAGTCTTCTTGTACTTAAGTCGGCATTATGCCTTTTGTATTAAATTCCGATGAAATATCTGTGTTTCATCATCAATAAGAAGGTCAGAAGGATACAGTAATCCTGAAGTGAAGCATCGGAATCTATAACTAGTGTCACAGGAATGGTTCAAAACATAGTCAGTAAGAAGACTCAGTCTTCTTGTACTTATTTCGGCATTGTGCCTTTTTATTTAATTCCGATGCAATTTCTGTATTTCATCGTCAATGTGAAGGTCCAAGGGATACAGTAAACCCGAAGTGAAGCATCGGAATGTATAACTAGTGCCACAGGAATGGTTCAAAACATAGTCAGTAGGAAGAGTCAGTCTTCTTGTACTTTCGTCGGCATTGTGCCTTTTGTAATTAATTCCGAAGCAATATGTGTGTTTCATCGTCAATAATAGGTCCAAGGGATACTGTGAACCTGAAGTGAAGCATCGGAATATATAACTAGAGTCACAGGAATGGTTCAAAACATGACAGTAGGAAGAGTCAGTCTTCTTGTACTTAAGTCGGCATTGTGCCTTTTCTATTTAATTCCGATGCAATTTCTGTGTTTCATCGTCAATAATAGGTCCAACGGATACAGTAAACCTGTAGTGAAGCATCGGAATGTATAACTAGAGTCACAGGAATGGTTCAAAACATAGACAGTAGGAAGAGTCAGCCTTCTTGTACTTAAGTCGGCATTGTGCCGTTTGTATTTAATTCCGATGTAATTTCTGTGTTTCATCGTCAATAGGAAGGTCCAAGGGATACCGTAAACCTGAAGTGAAGCATCGGAATGTATAACTAGAGTCACAGGAATGGTTCAAAATATAGACAGTAGGAAGAGTCAGTCTTCTTGTACTTAAGTCGGCATTGTGCCTTTTGTATTTAATTCCGATGCAATTTCTGTGTTTCATCGTCAATAAGTAGGTCCACGGGATACAGTAAACCTGAAATGAAGCATCGGAATGTATAACTAGTGTCACAGGAATGGTTCAAAACATAGACAGTAAGAAGAGTCAGACTTCTTGTACTTCAGTCGGCATTGTGACTTTTCTATTTAATTCCGATGCAACTTCTGTGATCGTCAATAAGAAGGTCAGAGGGATACAGTAAACCTGAAGTGAAGCATCGGAATGTATAACTAGTGTCACAGGAATGGTTCAAAACATAGACAGTAGGAAGAGTCAGTCTTCTTGTACTTAAGTCGGCATTGTGCCTTTTGTATTTAATTGCGATGCCATTTATGTGTTTCATGGTCAATAAGAAGGTCCAAGGGATACAGTAAAAATGAAGTGAAGCATCGGAATGTATAACTAGTGTCACAGGAATGGTTCATGACATAGACAGTAAGAAGAGTCAGTCTTCTTGTACGTAAGTCGGTATTGTGCCTTTTCTATTTTATTCCGATGCCATTTATGTGTTTCATGGTCAATAAGAAGGTCCAAGGGATACAGTAAAAATGAAGTGAAGCATCGGAATGTATAACTAGTGTCACAGGAATGGTTCATGACATAGACAGTAAGAAGAGTCAGTCTTCTTGTACGTAAGTCGGTATTGTGCCTTTTCTATTTTATTCCGATGCAGTTTCTGTGTTTCATCGTCAATAAGAAGGTCAGAGGTATACGGTAAACCTGAAGTGAAGCATCGGATTCTGTAACTAGAGTCACAGAAATGGTTCAAAACATAGACAGTAAGAAGAGTCAGACTTCTTGTACTTAAGTAGGCATTGTGCCTTTTGTATTTAATTCCGATTCAATTTCCGTGTTTCAGCGTCAATAAGATGGTCAGAGGGATACTGTTAACCTGAAGTGAAGCATCGGAATCTATAACTAGTGTCACAGAAATGGTTCAAAACATAGACACTAAGAAGAGTCAGTCTTCTTGTAGTTAAGTCGGCATTGTGCCTTTTGTATTTAATTCCGACGCAATTTATGTGTTTCATCGGCAATAAGAAGGTCCAAGGTATAAAAAAAAAATATATATATTGTTATTTAAATATTAATTATTCTATCTGTATGATGGTGATTGTGATTGCAATTGTAATTAATATTTTGCTTATCTGGAACGTGAACGTTTAATTATTCGTTATCAGACGCTTGACAGTGGCTTTTTCGTAAATTCAATGTTACTCGTAATTGACCGTGAAATAAAACTGAAATAATCGGACTTCGTAATTAAATCGTTTCTAAAGACTGCTGCGGTAGGTACGGACTAATAATCTAAACCTCAATATTACAATAATTTACCAGCCATGCCAATACGTCGTACAGAGGTGATTGTCTACTAAACATAAAAAAGTTACCTAGTTAGTTAAATCAGATATATTCAATGAATAAGCCTACAGTTCATAATCCTACTTACTTTTATAAATATAAATTCTTTACAGAATCGAGTGCCTAGTGTGGTTGCAACTCGTAGTATTCTTCTTTAACATGAAATATGGCGGTGTGCCAGACAATAAAATAAAATACGTGCTTCTCGCACCACTTCTACCAGAGCTCTCCTTTATTAATCAAACATAAGAGTAACGTAATTGTGCTTTTGTTTTATCAGCGACACAGCGCTGCAGTTGTGTGCCATAGGCTTTACTTATTTGTCACTGATCATTTATTTAATTAGTATTTCGCGTTTCCGATGAAGCTCACGCTCGGCATGCAAATGTGCCTTTATATTGCCCCCTGAATTGCGAGGCGAAAGGACACACCTGGAGGCGAGCAATTCACCTAAAGGCACAAGAAAATCTAAGTTATCTACAACTATTTACATGACTTACATTACACATTATACACATTATATACAAAATTTCAATGACGCGGGTGCGCCGTAAAAGTTCTTATGTTGGCAGATAGAGTGCGCGCATGCGCAGAAGCGTCTGTGTAACTGCGGCACTGCCGTTATATCGTACAGTTAGATCACGCGGCACAGTATTGCAGTTCATATTGTTCGTGTGCGCGCGTTTTTCAGTCGTTGCAGAACGAAAATATTCAACCAAGATTACATATGAAGACTACATTCTATGACAGGTAACTTAGTTTTAAATTTACAATATTTGTTATAACACAATACAACTTAGATTGTTTAATGTTCTTAGTTACATAGTATTGTTTTGAAATACTTCAAAGAAAAATGTCCGTATTTTTCAGGTGCGTTGACCTATACACATCGTGTCGTTATTACAGTTCATATTCATCCGCTGCACAATAATTTTTTACAGGTTAGTATCGTCGTGGTAAAGTTTTTTGATCACAGTAACATCGTTGTATAACAACGTGATTAATACATAAGCGTGTCCGTTTCCCATTTCCATTATAGTCGTAGTGATGCAGTTGGTTGTGACTAAAAGCATTGCTTATTACAGATCAGACGTGACCCGTCGAGTAATTGGTCCACGTGCAGTTCGTTTTTTACATTCCGTGGAAGCTTGGTTGCAGAACCTCGGACGGCACATAGCTGGCGTCGATCCTTGGGCAGTCCAGGTAAGAGTGTCCGTCACATTTTGAGAACATTTCATTCCCTGAAGTTCCAACCAAAATTCTTCCACCCGTCGTGTTGTTTTCTGGACAGGCACTTTGTGTCCATTTAATCCAGTTAACATCTTGAACTTAGGTACTGTAGTAATGTCACTAGACGATGTACGAATTATGCACTTCACATTTTCAGTTTTTTGCTGTATATAGCTCACCTAAATGTTCGTAGTTATTAATCAAAGAAATCGTTCATCGCGTTTACATAGGTACGATGCATAATGAATGGCATTAACCGTTTCCTTCACATAAGTTTCTGCGTAGTTGCAGAGTTAGTAATGTTCGTTAATGTCCGTGACACAGAGGTTCACTATGCAACGTCTTTTTGGCACTCGTTTTGTTCAAATTTTTACATAGTAACAGTTACATGTCGGCAATGTTTACCGTTTGCAAGGTCTCTGCACCCGCCGCGTCATTAGACGTGACGTCATGCATTAACATGGGCTCTGATTGAGATTTTGAAATTTTTGTAGTGGACGGCCTATTGTCAAAATTTTTGTCAACACTTGCGTCAATGTTTGATGAATCGTCACTACCGGTTGCTGTCGTAAAGTCATTTTCTAACACTTGTCTCACGTCCGATTCGGATTGCGTCTGAATAGTACGTCTTTGCTGTTCCATTTTTGCATATTGTTTTCTAGTTATTACCATGCCACACGTGATATATGTTTCAAGAAAATTTTTGACACTGATTTTAAAATAAAATGTAGTTGAGCGTGAATCGCTCGTAGCAACAATGGCTGTCTGTTAATTTAAAAATATAAACTGAATTTGAGATTATTGGTAATGGCTGCTGGCCATGTTACATGACATCGTACAGAAGTCGGCCATATTCTACACTCGTGTATTGGTATTGTTGCATACGTTATTGTTTCGGGAAAAGTACTGAGAATGAAATTTATCACTGAAACTGTTATGCGGAAAAGAAACACTACAGAATTTACTGAAAAGCTAATACACTGAATTATACGTCTGGTCAAGCCTGCTAATGCAAAGATGCTGCGTCTTACCTTATTTTGCTGGAAGTTTCTTTGCGTCTTCCGGCAAAATTTCAGAATTGGGAAATATCTTCAGATTTTGTTATCTCTCATACATTGACGTCCAGGTCCAGAAAGTTGATTTTTTACATGAAACAAAGAGAACAATGTAACAAATGACAAAATAACAAGTCCGACACGCAGTCGCCAATATAAAATAAATAAAAATAAATAAAAAAATATATTGTTATTTAAATATTAATTATCCTATCTGTATGATGGTGATTGTGATTGCAATTGTAATTAATATTTTGCTTATCTGGAACGTGGACGTTTAATTATTCGTTATCAGACGCTTGACAATGGCTTTTTCGTAAAGGCAATGATACTCGTAGTTGACCGTGAAATACAACTGAAATAATCGGACTTCGTAATTAAATCGTTTCCAAAGACTGCTGCGGTAGGTGCGGACTCATAATCTAAATCTCAATATTACAATAATTTGCCAGCCATGCCAATACGTCGTACAGAGGTGATTGTCTACTAAACATAAAAAAGTTACACAGTTAGTTAAATCAGATATATTCAATGAATAAGCCTACAGTTCATAATCCTACTTACTTTTATAAATATAAATTCTTTACAGAATCGAGTGCCTAGTGTGGTTGCAACTCGCAGTATTCTTCTATAACATGAAATATGGCGGTGTGCCAGACAATAAAATAAAATACGTGCTTCTTGCACCACTTCTACCAGAGCTCGCCTTTTTTAATCAAACATAAGAGTACCGTAATTGTGCTTTTGTTTTATCAGCGACACAGCGTTGCAGTTGTGTGCCATAGGCTTTACTTATTTGTCACTGATCATTTATTTAATTAGTATTTCGCGTTTCCGAGGAAACTCACGCTCGGCATACAAATGTGCCTTTATAAAGGGATACAGTAAACCTGAAGTGAAGCATCGGAATGTATAACTAGTGTCACAGGAATGGTTCAAAACATAGACAGTAGGAAGAGTCAGTCTTCTTGTACTTAAGTCGGCATTGTTCCTTTTGTATTTAATTCCGATGCAATTTCTGTGTTTCATCGTCAATAAGAAGGTCCAAGGGATACAGTAAACCTAACGTGAAGCATCGGAATGTATAACTAGTGTCACAGGAATGGTTCAAAACATAGACAGTAGGAAGAGTCAGTCTTCTTGTACTTAAGTCGCCATTGTGCCTTTTGTATTGAATTCCGATGCAATTTCTGTGTTTCATCGTCAATAAGAAGGTCCAAGGGATACAGTAAACCTGAAGTGAAGCATCGGAATTTATAACTAGTGTCACAGATATGGTTCAAAACATAGACAGTAAGAAGAGTCAGTCATCTTGTACTTAAGTCGGCATTGTGCCTTTTGTATTTAATTCCGATGCAATTTCTGTCTTTCATCGTCTATAAGAAGGTCCAAGGGATACAGTAAACCTGAAATGAAACATCAGAATGTATAACAAGTGTCACAGGAATGGTTCAAAACCTAGACAGAAAGAAGAGTTATTCTTCTTGTACTTAAGTCGGCATTGTGCCTTATGTATTTAATTCCGATGCAATTTCTGTGTTTCATCGTCAATAAGAAGGTCAGAGGGATACAGCAAACCTGTAGTGAAGCATCGGAATCTATAACTAGTGTCACAGAAATGGTTCAAAACATAGTCAGTAAGAAGAGTCAGTCTTCTTGTACTTAAGTCGGCATTCTGCCTTTTGTATTTAATTCCGATGCAATTTCTGTGTTTCATCTTCAATAGAAAGGTAGTTGGGATACAGTAAACCTGAAGTGAAGCCTTGGAATCTATAACTAGTGTCACAGAAATGGTTCAAAACATAGACAGTAGAAAGAGTCAGCCTTCTTGTACTTGAGTCGGCATTGTGCCTAATGTATTTAATTCCGATTCAATTTCTGTATTTCATCGTCAATAAGAAGGTCAGAGGGATACAGTAAACCTGAAGTGAAGCATCGGAATCTATAACTAGTGTCACAGGAGTTGTTCAAACATAGACAGTAAGAAGAGTCAACCTTCTTGTACTTAAGTCGGCATTGTGCGTTTTGTAATTAATTCCGATGAAATTTCTTTGTTTCATCGTCAATAAGAACGTCGAAGGGATACAGTAAACCTGAAGTGAAGCATCGGAATCCATAACTAGTGTCACAGGAATGGTTCAAGACATAGACAGTAAGTAGAGTCAGTATTCTTGTACTTAAGTCGGCATTGTGAGTTTTCTATATAATTCCGATGAAATTTCTGTGTTGCATCTTCAATAGGAAGGTCAGAGGGATACAGTAAACCTGAAGTGAAGCATCGGAATCTATAACTAGTGTCACAGGAATGGTTCAAAACATTGTAAGAAGAGTCAGTCTTCTTGTACTTAAGTCGGTATTGTGCCTTTTCTAATTAATTCCGATGCAATTTCTGTGGTTCATCGTCAACAAGAAGGTCAGAGGGATACAGTAAACCTGAAGTGAAGCTTCGAAATCTATAACTAGTGTCACACTAATGGTTCAAATCATAGACTATAGGAAGGGTCAGTCTTCTTGTACTTAAGTCGGCATTGTACATTTTCTATTTTTTCCGATGCAATGTCTGTGTTTCGTCGTCAATAAGAAGGTCCAAGGGATACAGTAAACCTGAAGTGAAGCATCGGAATCTATATCTAGTGTCACAGGAATGTTTCAAAACATAGACAGTAAGAAGAGTCAGGCCTCTTGTACTTAAGTTGGCATTGTGCCTTTTCTATTTAATTCCGATGCAGTTTCTGTGTTTCATCGTCAATAAGAAGGTCCAAGGGATACATTAAACCTGACGTGAAGCATCGGAATGTATAACTAGTGTCACAGGAATGGTTCAAAATATAGACAGTAAGACGGGTCAGTCTTCTTGTACTTAAGTCGGCATTGTGCCTTTTGTATTTAATTCCGAAGCAATTTCTGTGTTACATCGACAAAAAGGAAGTCCAAGCAACCTGAAGTGAAGCATCGGAGTCTATAACTAGTGGCACAGGAGTTGTTCAAACATAGACAGTAAGAAGCGTGAGTTTTCTTGTACTTAAGTCGGCATTGTGCGTTTTGTATTTAATTCCGATGAAAGTTCTGTGTTGCATCTTCAATAGGAAGGTCAGAGGGATACAGTAAACCTGACGTGAAGCAGCGGAATCTAGAACTAGTGTCACAGAAATGGTTCAAAACATAGACAGTAAGAAGAGTCAGTCTTCTTGTACTTAAGTCGGCATTGTACCTTTCGTATTTAATTCCGATGCAATATCTGTGTTTCATCGTCAATAAGAAGGTCCAAGGGATACAGTAAACCTGAAGTGAAGCATCGGAATGTATAACTAGTGTCACAGGAATGGTTCAATACATAGACAGTAGGAAGAGTCAGTCTTCTTGTAATTAAGTCGGCATTGTGCCTTTTCTATTTAATTCCGATGCAATTTCTGTGTTTCATCGTCAATATGAAGGTTGGAGGGATACCGTAAACCTGAAGTGAAGCATCGGAATCTATAACTAGCGTCACAGGAATGGTTCAAAACATAGACAGTAGGAAGAGTCAGTCTTCTTGTACTTAAGTCGGCATTGTGCCTTTTGTATTTAATTCCGATGCAATTACTGTGTTTCATCGTCAATAAGAAGGTCCAGGGGATACAGTAAACCTCAAGTGAAGCATCGGAATGTATAACTAGTGTCACAGGAATGGTTCAAAACATAGACAGTAGGAAGAGTCAGTCTTCTTGTACTTAAGTCGGCATTGTGCCTAATGTTTTTAGTTCCGATTCAATTTCTGTGTTTCATCGTCAATAAGAAGGTCAGAGGGATACAGTAAACCTGAAGTGAAGCATCGGAATTTATAACTAGTGTCACAGGAATGGTTCAATACATAGACAGTAAAAAGAGTCAGCCTTCTTGTAATTAAGTCGGCATTGTGCCTTTTCTATTTAATTCCGATGCAATTTCTGAGTTTCATCTTCAATAGGAAGGTCAGGAGATACAGAAAACCTGAAGTGAAGCATCGGAATCTATAAATAATGTCACAGGAATGGTTAAAAACATAGACAGTAGGAAGAGTCATTCATCTTGTACTTAAGTCGGCATTGTGCCTTTTGTATTTAATTCCGATGCAATTTCTGTGGTTCATCGTCAACATGAAGGTCAGAGGGATACAGTAAACCTGAAGTGAAGCATCGGAATCTACAACTAGTGCCACAGGAATGGTTCAAAACATAGACAGTATGATGAGTCAGTCTACTTGTACTCAAGTCGGCATTGTACCATTTCTATTTAATTCCGATGCAATTTCTGTGTTTCGTCGTCAATTAGAAGGTCCAAGGGATACAGTAAACCTGAAGCGAAGCATCGGAAAGTATAACTAGTGTCACAGAAATTTTTCAAAACATAGACAGTAAGAAGAGCCAGTCTTCTTGTACTTAAGTCTGCATTGTGCCTTTTATATTTAATTCTGATGCAATTTCTGTGTTTCATCTTCAATAGGAAGGTCATAGGGATACAGTAAACCTGAAGTGAAGCATCGGAATGTATAACTAGTGTCACAGGAATTGTTCAAACATAGACAGTAAGAAGAGTCAGTCTTCTTGTACTTAAGTCGGCATTGTGCCTTTTGTATTTAATTCCGATGCAATTTCCGTGTTTCATCTTCAATAGGAAGGTAAGAGGGATACAGTAAACCTGCAGTGAAGCATCGGAATCTATATCTAGTGTCACAGAAATGGTTCAAACTTAGACAGTAAGAAGAGTCAGTCCTCTTGTACTTAAGTCGGCATTGTGCATTTTCTATTTAATTCCGATGCAATTTCTGTGTTTCATCGTCAATAAGAAGGTCCAAGGGAAACAGTAAACCTGAAGTGAAGCATCGGAATGTGTAACTAGTGTCACGGGAATGGTTCAAAGCATAGACAGTTGGAAGAGTCAGTCTTCTTGTACTTAAGTCGGCATTGTGCCTTTTCTATTCAATTCCGATGCAATTTCTGTGTTTCATCGTCAAAAAGAAGGTCCAAGGGATACAGTAAACCTGAAGTGAAGCATCGGAATCCATAACTAGTGTCAGAGGAATGGTTCAAAACATAGACAGTAAGATGTGTCAATCTTCTTGTACATCAGTCGGCATTGTGCCTTTTGTATGTAATTCGGTTGCAATTTCTGTGTTTCATCGTCTATAAGAAGGTCCAAGGGATACAGTTAACCTGAAGTGAAGCATCGGAATCTATAACTAGTGTCACAGGAATGGTTCAAAACATAGAGAGAAATAAAAGTCAGTCCACTTGCACTTAAGTCGGCATTGTGCCTTTTGTAATCAATTCCGATGCAATTTCTGTGTTTCATCGTCAATAAGAAGGTCAGACGGATACAGTAAACCTGAAGTGAAGCATCGGAATTTATAATTAGTTTCACAGGAATGGTTTAAATCATAGACAGTAATTAGAGTCAGTATTCTTGTACTTAAGTCGGCATTGTGTCTTTTCTATTTAATTCCCATCCAATTTCTGTGTTTCATCGTCAATAAGAAGGTCAGAGAGGCACAGTAAGCCTGAAGTGAAGCATCGCAATCTATAACTAGTGTCACAGGAATTGTTCAAACATAGACAGTAATAAGAGTCAGTCGTCTTGTACTTAAGTCGGCATTGTGCCTTTTGTATTTAATTCCGATGCAATTTCTGTGTTTCATCCTCAATAGGAAGGTCAGAGGGATACAGTAAACCTGAAGTGAAGCATCGGAATGTATAACTAGTGTCACAGGAATGGTTCAAAACGTAGACAGTAGGAAGAGTCAGTCTTCTTGTACTTAAGTCGGCATGTGCCTATTGTATTTAATTCCGATGCAATTTCTGTGTTTCATCGGCAATAAGAAGGTCCAAGGGATACAGTAAACCTGAAGTGAAGCATCGGAATGTATAACTAGTGTCACAGGAATGGTTCTAAACATAGACAGTAGGAAGAGTCAGTCTTCTTGTACTTAAGTCGCTTTGTGCCTTTTGTATTTAATTCCGATGCAATTTCTGTGTTTCATCGTCAATAAGAAGGTCCACGGGATACAGAAAACTCGAAGTGAAGCATCGGAACGTATAACTAGTGTCACAGGAATGGTTTAAATCATAGACAGTAATTAGAGTCAGTATTCTTGTACTTAAGTCGGCATTGTGTCTTTTCTATTTAATTCCGATCCAATTTCTGTGTTTCATCGTCAATAAGAAGGTCAGAGGGGTACAGTAAGCCTGAAGTGAAACATCGCAATCTATAACTAGTGTCACAGGAATTGTTCAAACATAGACAGTAATAAGAGTCAGTCGTCTTGTACTTAAGTCGGCATTGTGCCTTTTGTATTTAATTCCGATGCAATTACTGTGTTTCATCCTCAATAGGAAGGTCAGAGGGATACAGTAAACCTGAAGTGAAGCATCGGAATCTATAACTAGTGTCACAGGAATGGTTCAAAACATAGACAGTAGGAAGAGTCAGTCTTCTTGTACTTAAGTCGGCATTGTGCCTTTTGTATTTAATTCCGATGCTATTTCTGTGTTTCGTCGTCAATAAGAAGGTCCAAGGGATACAGTAAACCTGAAGTGAAGCTTCGGAATGTATAACTAGTGTCACAGGAATGGTTCAAAACATAGACAGTAGGAAGAGTCAGTCTTCTTGTACTTAAGTCGGCATTGTGCCTTTTGTATTTAATTCCGATGCTATTTCTGTGTTTCATCGTCAATAAGAAGGTCAGAGGGATACAGTAAACCTGAAGTGATGCATCGGAATCTATAACTAGTGTCAGAGGAATGGTTCAAAGCATAGACAGTAGGAAGAGTCAGTCTTATTGTACTTAAGTCGGCATTTTGCCTTTTGTTTTTAATTCCGATGCTATTACTGTGTTTCATCTTCAATAGGAAGGTCAGAGGGATACAGTAAACCTGAAGTGAAGGATCGGAATCTATAACTAGTGCCACAGGAGTGGTTCGAAACATAGACAGTAGGATGAGTCATTCTTCTTGTACTTAAGTCGGCACTGTGCCTTTTGTATTTAATTCCGATGCAATTTCTGTGTTTCATCGTCAATAAGGAGGTCCAAGGGATACAGTAAAACTGAAGTGAAGCATCGGAATGTGTAACTAGTGTCACGGGAATGGTTCAAAGCATAGACAGTTGGAAGAGTCAGTCTTCTTGCACTTGAGTCAGCGTTGTGCCTTTTGTATTTATTTGCGATGCAATTTCAGTGTTTCATCATCAATAACAGGGTCAGAGGGGTACAGTAAACCTGAAGTGAAGCATCGGAATCTATAACTAGTGTCACAGGAATGGTTCAAAACATAGACAGTTGGAAGAGTCATTCTTCTTGTACTTAAGTCGGCATTGTGCCTTTTCTATTTAATTCCGATGCAATTTCTGTGTTTCGTCGTCAATAAGAAGGTCCAAGGGATACAGTAAACCTGAAGTGAGGCATCAGAATCTATAACTAGTGTCACAGGAAAGGTTCAAAACATAGACAGTAGGAAGAGTCAGTCTTCTTGTACTTACGTCGGCATTGTGCCTTTTCTATTTAATTCCGATGCAATTTCTGTGTTTCGTCGTCAATAAGAAGGTCCAAGGGATACAGTAAACCTGAAGTGAAGCATCGGAATCTATAACTAGTGTCAAAGGTATGTTTCAAAACACAGAGAGTAAGAAGAGTCAGTCCTCTTGTACTTAAGTCGGCATTGTGCCTTTCATATTTAATTCCGATGCAATTTCTGTATTTCATCGTCAATAAGAAGGTCCAAGGGATACAGTATACCTGACGTGAAGCACCGGAATCTACAACTAGTGTCACAGGAATGGTACAAAACATAGAGAGTAATAATAGTCAGTCTTCTTGTACTTATGTCGGCATTGTGCCTTTTGTATTTAATTCCGATGCAATTTCTGTGTTTCATCGTCAAAGAGAATGTCAGAGGGATACAGTAAACCTGAAGTGAAGCATCGGAATCTATAACTAGTGTCAGAGGAATAGTTCAAAACATAGACAGTAGGAAGAGTCAGTCTTCTTGTACTTAAGTCGGCATTGTGCCTTTTGTATTTCATTCCGATGCAATTTCTGTGTTTCATCTTCAATAGGAAGGTCAGGAGATACAGAAAACCTGAAGTGAAACATCGGAATCTATAAATAATGTCACAGGAATGGTTAAAAACATAGACAGTAGGAAGAGTCATTCATCTTGTACTTAAGTCGGCATTGTGCCTTTTGTATTTAATTCCGATGCAATTTCTGTGGTTCATCGTCAACATGAAGGTCAGAGGGATACAGTAAACCTGAAGTGAAGCATCGGAATCTACAACTAGTGTCACAGGAATGGTTCAAAACATAGACAGTTGGAAGAGTCATTCTTCTTGTACTTAAGTCGGCATTGTGCCTTTTCTATTTAATTCCGATGCAATTTCTGTGTTTCGTCGTCAATAAGAAGGTCCAAGGGATACAGTAAACCTGAAGTGAGGCATCAGAATCTATAACTAGTGTCACAGGAAAGGTTCAAAACATAGACAGTAGGAAGAGTCAGTCTTCTTGTACTTACGTCGGCATTGTGCGTTTTCTATTTAATTCCGATGCAATTTCTGTGTTTCGTCGTCAAAAAGAAGGTCCAAGGGATACAGTAAACCTGAAGTCAAGCATCGGAATCTATAACTAGTGTCAAAGGTATGTTTCAAAACACAGAGAGTAAGAAGAGTCAGTCCTCTTGTACTTAAGTCGGCATTGTGCCTTTCATATTTAATTCCGATGCAATTTCTGTATTTCATCGTCAATAAGAAGGTCCAAGGGATACAGTATACTTGACGTGAAGCACCGGAATCTACAACTAGTGTCACAGGAATGGTACAAAACATAGAGAGTAATAATAGTCTTCTTGTACTTATGTCGGCA
Organism: Schistocerca piceifrons; assembly: GCF_021461385.2. Taxonomy (NCBI): domain Eukaryota; kingdom Metazoa; phylum Arthropoda; class Insecta; order Orthoptera; family Acrididae; genus Schistocerca; species Schistocerca piceifrons. The sequence goes on from NW_025727781.1 coordinate 358,019, forward strand.
TTGTGCCTTTTGTATTTAATTCCGATGCAATTTCTGTGTTTCATCGTCAAAGAGAATGTCAGAGGGATACAGTAAACCTGAAGTGAAGCATCGGAATCTATAACTAGTGTCAGAGGAATAGTTCAAAACATAGACAGTAGGAAGAGTCAGTCTTCTTGTACTTAAGTCGGCATTGTGCCTTTTGTATTTAATTCCGATGCTATTTCTGTGTTTCGTCGTCAATAAGAAGGTCCAAGGGATACAGTAAACCTGAAGTGAAGCTTCGGAATGTATAACTAGTGTCACAGGAATGGTTCAAAACATAGACAGTAGGAAGAGTCAGTCTTCTTGTACTTAAGTCGGCATTGTGCCTTTTGTATTTAATTCCGATGCTATTTCTGTGTTTCATCGTCAATAAGAAGGTCAGAGGGATACAGTAAACCTGAAGTGATGCATCGGAATCTATAACTAGTGTCAGAGGAATGGTTCAAAGCATAGACAGTAGGAAGAGTCAGTCTTATTGTACTTAAGTCGGCATTGTGCCTTTTGTTTTTAATTCCGATGCTATTACTGTGTTTCATCTTCAATAGGAAGGTCAGAGGGATACAGTAAACCTGAAGTGAAGGATCGGAATCTATAACTAGTGCCACAGGAGTGGTTCGAAACATAGACAGTAGGATGAGTCATTCTTCTTGTACTTAAGTCGGCACTGTGCCTTTTGTATTTAATTCCGATGCAATTTCTGTGTTTCATCGTCAATAAGGAGGTCCAAGGGATACAGTAAAACTGAAGTGAAGCATCGGAATGTGTAACTAGTGTCACGGGAATGGTTCAAAGCATAGACAGTTGGAAGAGTCAGTCTTCTTGCACTTGAGTCAGCGTTGTGCCTTTTGTATTTATTTGCGATGCAATTTCAGTGTTTCATCATCAATAACAAGGTCAGAGGGGTACAGTAAACCTGAAGTGAAGCATCGGAATCTATAACTAGTGTCACAGGAATGGTTCAAAACATAGACAGTTGGAAGAGTCATTCTTCTTGTACTTAAGTCGGCATTGTGCCTTTTCTATTTAATTCCGATGCAATTTCTGTGTTTCGTCGTCAATAAGAAGGTCCAAGGGATACAGTAAACCTGAAGTGAGGCATCAGAATCTATAACTAGTGTCACAGGAAAGGTTCAAAACATAGACAGTAGGAAGAGTCAGTCTTCTTGTACTTACGTCGGCATTGTGCCTTTTCTATTTAATTCCGATGCAATTTCTGTGTTTCGTCGTCAATAAGAAGGTCCAAGGGATACAGTAAACCTGAAGTGAAGCATCGGAATCTATAACTAGTGTCAAAGGTATGTTTCAAAACACAGAGAGTAAGAAGAGTCAGTCCTCTTGTACTTAAGTCGGCATTGTGCCTTTCATATTTAATTCCGATGCAATTTCTGTATTTCATCGTCAATAAGAAGGTCCAAGGGATACAGTATACCTGACGTGAAGCACCGGAATCTACAACTAGTGTCACAGGAATGGTACAAAACATAGAGAGTAATAATAGTCAGTCTTCTTGTACTTATGTCGGCATTGTGCCTTTTGTATTTAATTCCGATGCAATTTCTGTGTTTCATCGTCAAAGAGAATGTCAGAGGGATACAGTAAACCTGAAGTGAAGCATCGGAATCTATAACTAGTGTCAGAGGAATAGTTCAAAACATAGACAGTAGGAAGAGTCAGTCTTCTTGTACTTAAGTCGGCATTGTGCCTTTTGTATTTCATTCCGATGCAATTTCTGTGTTTCATCTTCAATAGGAAGGTCAGGAGATACAGAAAACCTGAAGTGAAGCATCGGAATCTATAAATAATGTCACAGGAATGGTTAAAAACATAGACAGTAGGAAGAGTCATTCATCTTGTACTTAAGTCGGCATTGTGCCTTTTGTATTTAATTCCGATGCAATTTCTGTGGTTCATCGTCAACATGAAGGTCAGAGGGATACAGTAAACCTGAAGTGAAGCATCGGAATCTACAACTAGTGTCACAGGAATGGTTCAAAACATAGACAGTATGATGAGTCAGTCTTCTTGTACTCAAGTCGGCATTGTACCATTTCTATTTAATTCCGATGCAATTTCTGTGTTTCGTCGTCAATAAGAAGGTCCTAGGGATACTGTAAACCTGAAGTGAAGCATCGGAATCTATAACTAGTGTCAGAGGAATGGTTCAAAACATAGACAGTAAGAAGAGTCAGTCTTCTTGTACCTAAGTCGGCATTGTGCCTTTTGTATTTAATTCCAATGCAATTTCTGTGTTTCATCTTCAATAGGATGGACAGAGGGATACAGTAAACCTGATGTGAAGCATCGGAATCGATAACTAGTGTCACAGGAATGGTTCAAAACATAGACAGTAGGAAGAGTCTTCCTTCCTGTACTTAAGTCGGCATTGTGCCTTTTATATTAAATTCTGATGCAATTTCTGTGTTTCATCTTCAATAGGAAGGTCATAGGGATACAGTAAACCTGAAGTGAAGCATCGGAATGTACAACTAGTGTCACAGGAATTGTTCAAACATAGACAGTAAGAAGAGTCAGTCTTCTTGTACTTAAGTCGGCATTGTGCCTTTTGTATTTAATTCCGATGCAATTTCCGTGTTTCATATTCAATAGGAAGGTAAGAGGGATACAGTAAACCTGAAGTGAAGCATCGGAATCTATATCTAGTGTCACAGAAATCGTTCAAACTTAGACAGTAAGAAGAGTCATTCCTCTTGTACTTAAGTCGGCATTGTGCCTTTTCTATTTAATTCCGATGCAATTTCTGTGTTTCATCGTCAATAAGAAGGTCCAAGGGATACAGTAAACCTGAAGTGAAGCATCGGAATGTGTAACTAGTGTCACGGGAATGGTTCAAAGAATAGACAGTTGGAAGAGTCAGTCTGCTTGTACTTAAGTCGTCATTGAGCCTTTTCTATTCAATTCCGATGAAATTTCTGTGCTTCATCGTCAAAAAGAAGGTCCAAGGGATACAGTAAACCTGAAGTGAAGCATCGGTATCCATAACTAGTGTCAGAGGAATGGTTCAAAACATAGACAGTAAGATGTGTCAGTCTTCTTGTACATCAGTCGGCATTGTGCCTTTTGTATGTAATTCGGTTGCAATTTCTGTGTTTCATCGTCAATAAGAAGTTCAGAGGGATACAGTAAACCTGAAGTGAAGCATCGGAATTTATAATTAGTGTCACAGGAATGGTTCAAATCGTAGACAGTAGGAAGAGTCAGTCTTCTTGTACTTAAGTCGGCATGTGCCTATTGTATTTAATTCCGATGCAATTTCTGTGTTTCATCGGCAATAAGAAGGTCCAAGGGATACAGTAAACCTGAAGTGAAGCATCGGAATGTATAACTAGTGTCACAGGAATGGTTCTAAACATAGACAGTAGGAAGAGTCAGTCTTCTTGTACTTAAGTCGCTTTGTGCCTTTTGTATTTAATTCCGATGCAATTTCTGTGTTTCATCGTCAATAAGAAGGTCCAAGGGATACAGAAAACTCGAAGTGAAGCATCGGAACGTATAACTAGTGTCACAGGAATGGTTTAAATCATAGACAGTAAGAAGAGTCAGTATTCTTGTACTTAAGTCGGCATTGTGTTTTTTCTATTTAATTCCGATCCAATTTCTGTGTTTCATCGTCAATAAGAAGGTCAGAGGGGTACAGTAAGCCTGAAGTGAAGCATCGCAATCTATTACTAGTGTCACAGGAATGGTTCGAAACATAGACAGTAGGAAGAGTCAGTCTTCTTGTACTTAAGTCGGCATTGTGCCTTTTGTATTCAATTCCGATGCAATTTCTGTTTTTCATCTTCAACAGGAAGGTCAGAGGGATACAGAAAACCTGAAGTGAAGCATCGGAATCAATAACTAGTGTCACAGGAATGGTTCAAAACATAGACAATAGGAAGGGTCAGTATTCTTGTACTTAAGTCGGCATTGTGCATTTTCTATTTAATTCCGATGCAATTTCTGTGTTTCATCGTCAATAAGATGGTCAGAGGGATACAGTAAACCTGAAGTGAAACATCGGAATCTATAACTAGTGTCAGAGGAATGGTTCAAAACTTAGACAGTAGGAAGAGTATCCATCCTGTACTTAAGTCGTATTTGTGCCTTTTGTATTTAATTCCGATGCAATTTCTGTGGTTCATCGTCAATAAGAAGGTCAGAATTATACAGTAAACCTGAAGTGAAGCTTCGGAATCTATAACTAGTGTCACAGGAATGGTTCAAAACATAGACAGTAGGAAGAGTCAGTCTTCTTGTACTTAAGTCGGCATTGTGCCTTTTCTATTTAATTGCGATGCAATTTCTGTGTTTCGTCGTCAATAAGAAGGTCCAAGGGATACAGTAAACCTGAAGTGAGGCATCAGAATCTATAACTAGTGTCACAGGAATGGTTCAAAACATAGACAGTAGGAAGAGTCAGTGTTCCTGTACTTAAGTCGGCATTGTGCCTTTTCTATTTAATTCCGATGCAATTTCTGTGTTTCGTCGTCAATAAGAAGGTCCAAGGGATACAGTAAACCTGAAGTGAAGCATCGGAATCTATAACTAGTGTCAAAGGTATGTTTCAAAACACAGAGAGTAAGAAGAGTCAGTCCTCTTGTACTTAAGTCGGCATTGTGCCTTTCGTATTTAATTCCGATGCAATTTCTGTATTTCATCGTCAATAAGAAGGTCCAAGGGATACAGTATACCTGACGTGAAGCATCGGAATCTACAACTAGTGTCACAGGAATGGTACAAAACATAGAGAGTAATAATAGTCAGTCTTCTTGTACTTATGTCGGCATTGTGCCTTTTGTATTTAATTCCGATGCAATTTCTGTGTTTCATCGTCAAAGAGAATGTCAGAGGGATACAGTAAACCTGAAGTGAAGCATCGGAATCTATAACTAGTGTCAGAGGAATGGTTCAAAACATAGACAGTAGGAAGAGTCAGTCTTCTTGTACTTAAGTCGGCATTGTGCCTTTTGTATTTCATTCCGATGCAATTTCTGTGTTTCATCTTCAATAGGAAGGTCAGGAGATACAGTAAACCTGAAGTAAAGCATCGGAATCTATAAATAATGTCACAGGAATGGTTAAAAACATAGACAGTAGGAAGAGTCTTTCATCTTGTACTTAAGTCGGCATTGTGCCTTTTGTATTTAATTCCGATGCAATTTCTGTGGTTCATCGTCAACATGAAGGTCAGAGGGATACAGTAAACCTGAAGTGAAGCATCGGAATCTGCAACTAGTGTCACAGGAATGGTTCAAAACATAGACAGTATGATGAGTCAGTCTTCTTGTACTCAAGTCGGCATTGTACCATTTCTATTTAATTCCGATGCAATTTCTGTGTTTCGTCGTCAATAAGAAGGTCCAAGGGATACTGTAAACCTGAAGTGAAGCATCGGAATCTATAACTAGTGTCAGAGGAATGGTTCAAATCATAGACGGTAAGAAGAGTCAGTCTTCTTGTACCTAAGTCGGCATTGTGCCTTTTGTATTTAATTCCAATGCAATTTCTGTGTTTCATCTTCAATAGGATGGACAGAGGGATACAGTAAACCTGATGTGAAGCATCGGAATCTATAACTAGTGTCACAGGAATGGTTCAAAACATAGACAGTAGGAAGAGTCTTCCTTCCTGTACTTAAGTCGGCATTGTGGCTTTTGTATTTAATTCCAATGCAATTTCTGTGTTTCATCGTCAATAAGAAGGTCCAAGGGATACAGTAAACCTGAAGTGAAGCATCGGAAAGTGTAACTAGTGTCACAGAAATGGTTCAAAACATAGACAGTAAGAAGAGCCAGTCTTCTTGTACTTAAGTCGGCATTGTGCCTTTTATATTTAATTCTGATGCAATTTCTGTGTTTCATCTTCAATAGGAAGGTCATAGGGATACAGTAAACCCGAAGTGAAGCATCGGAATGAATAACTAGTGTCACAGGAATTGTTCAAACATAGACAGTAAGAAGAGTCAGTCTTCTTGTACTTAAGTCGGCATTGTGCCATTTGTATTTAATTCCGATGCAATTTCCGTGTTTCAACCTCAATAGGAAGGTAAGAGGTATACAGTAAACCTGCAGTGAAGCATCGGAATCTATATCTAGTGTCACAGAAATGGTTCAAACTTAGACAGTAAGAAGAGTCAGTCCTCTTGTACTTAAGTCGGCATTGTGCCTTTTCTATTTAATTCCGATGCAATTTCTGTGTTTCATCGTCAATAAGAAGGTCCAAGGGATACAGTAATCCTGAAGTGAAGCATCGGAATGTGTAACTAGTGTCACGGGAATGGTTCAAAGCATAGACAGTTGGAAGAGTCAGTCTTCTTGTACTTAAGTCGGCATTGTGCCTTTTCTATTCAATTCCGATGCAATTTCTGTGTTTCATCGTCAAAAAGAAGGTCCAAGGGATACAGTAAACCTGAAGTGAAGCATCGGGATCCATAACTAGTGTCAGAGGAATGGTTCAAAACATAGACAGTAAGATGTGTCAGTCTTCTTGTACATCAGTCGGCATTGTGCCTTTTGTATGTAATTCGGTTGCAATTTCTGTGTTTCATCGTCAATAAGACGGTCCAAGGGATACAGTTAACCTGAAGTGAAGCATCGGAATCTATAACTAGTGTCACAGGAATGGTTCAAAACATAGAGAGAAATAAAAGTCAGTCCACTTGCACTTAAGTCGGCATTGTGCCTTTTGTAATCAATTCCGATGCAATTTCTGTGTTTCATCGTCAATAAGAGGGTCAGAGGGATACAGTAAACCTGAAGTGAAGCATCGGAATTTATAATTGGTGTCACAGGAATGGTTCAAAACGTAGACAGTAGGAAGAGTCAGTCTTCTTGTACTTAAGTCGGCATGTGCCTATTGTATTTAATTCCGATGCAATTTCTGTGTTTCATCGGCAATAAGAAGCTCCAAGGGATACAGTAAACCTGAAGTGAAGCATCGGAATGTATAACTAGTGTCACAGGAATGGTTCTAAACATAGACAGTAGGAAGAGTCAGTCTTCTTGTACTTAACTCGCTTTGTGCCTTGTGTATTTAATTCCGATGCAATTTCTGTGTTTCATCGTCAATAAGAAGGTCCAAGGGATACAGAAAACTCGAAGTGAAGCATCGGAACGTATAACTAGTGTCACAGGAATGGTTTAAATCATAGACAGTAAGAAGAGTCAGTATTCTTGTATTTAAGTCGGCATTGTGTCTTTTCTATTTAATTCCGATCCAATTTCCTTGTTTCATCGTCAATAAGAAGGTCAGAGGGATACAGTAAGCCTGAAGTGAAGCATCGCAATCTATTACTAGTGTCACAGGAATGGTTCGAAACATAGACAGTAGGAAGAGTCAGTCTTCTTGTACTTAAGTCGCATTGTGCCTTTTGTATGTAATTCCGATGCAATTTCTGTGTTTTATCGTCAATAAGAAGGTCCAAAGGATACAGACAACCTGCAGTGAAGCATCGGAATGTATAACTAGTGTCAGAGGAATGGTTCAAAACATAGAGAGTAGGAGGAGTCAATCTTCTTGTACTTAAGTCGGCATTGTGCCTTTTGTATTCAATTCCGATGCTATTTCTGTGTTTCATCTTCAATAGGAAGGTCAGAGGGATACAGTAAACCTGAAGTGAAGCATCGGAATCTATAACTAGTGTCACAGGAATGGTTCAAAACATAGACAATAGGAAGGGTCAGTATTCTTGTACTTAAGTCGGCATTGTGCATTTTCTATTTAATTCCGATGCAATTTCTGTGTTTCATCGTCAATAAGAAGGTCAGAGGGATACAGTAAACCTGAAGTGAAACATCGGAATCTATAACTAGTGTCAGAGGAATGGTTCAAAACTTAGACAGTAGGAAGAGTATCCATCCTGTACTTAAGTCGGCTTTGTGCCATTTGTATTTAATTCCGAACAATTTCTGTGGTTCATCGTCAATAAGAAGGTCAGAGGGATACAGTAAACCTGAAGTGAAGCATCGCAATCTATAACTAGTGTCACACGAATGGTTCAAAACATAGACAGTAGGAAGAGACAGTCCTCTTGTACTTAAGTCGGCAATGTGCCTTTTGTATTTAATTCCGATGCTATTTCTGTGTTTCATCGTCAATAAGAAGGTCAGAGGGACACAGTAAACCTGAAGTGAAGCATCGGAATCTATAACTAGTGTCACAGGAATGGTTCAAAGCATGGAGAGTAGGAAAAGTCAGTCTTCTTGTACTTATGTCGGCATTGTGCCTTTTGTATTTAATTCCGATGCTATTTCTGTGTTTCATCGTCAATAAGAAGGTCAGAGGGATACAGTAAACCTGAAGTGAAGCAACGGGATCTATAACTAGTGTCACAGGAATGGTTCAAAACATAGTCAGTAAGAAGAGTGAGTCTTTTTGTACTTAATTCGGCATTGTGCCTTTTTATTTAATTCCGATGCAATTTCTGTATTTCATCGTCAATAAGATCTTCCAAGGGATACAGTAAACCTGAAGTGAAGTATCGGAATCTATAACTAGTGACACAGAAATGGTTCAAAACATAGTCAGTAAGAAGAGTCAGTCTTCTTGTACTTAAGTCGGTATTGTGCCTTTTCTAATAAATTCCGATGCAATTTCTGTGTTTCATCGTCAATAAGAAGGTCAGAGGGATACAGTAAACCTGAAATGAAGCATCGGAATGTATAACTAGTGCCACAGGAATCGTTCAAAACATAGACAGTAGGAAGAGTCCGTCTTCTTCTAGTTAAGTCGGCATTTTGCCTTCTGTATTTATTTCCGATGCAATTTCTGTGTTTCATTGTCAATAAGAAGGTCAGAGGGATACAGTAAACCTGAAGTTAAGCATCGGAATCTATAACTAGTGTCAATGGAATGGTTCAAAACATAGACAGTAGGAAGAGTCATTGTTTTTGTACTTTAGTTGGCATTGTGCCTTTTCTATTTAATTCCGATGCAATTTCTGTGTTTCATCGTCAATAAGACGGTCAGAGGGATACAGTAAACCTGAAGTGAATCATCGGAATCTATAACTAGTGTCACAGGAATTGTTCAAACATAGACAGTAAGAAGAGTCAGTCGTCTTGTACTTAACTCGGTATTGTGCCTTTTGTATTTAATTCCGATGCAATTTCTGTGTTTCATCCTCAATAGAAAGGTCAGAGGGATACAGTAAACCTGAAGTGAAGCATCGGAATCAATAACTAGTGTCACAGGAATGGTTCAAAAGATAGACAGTAAGGAGAGTCAGTATTCTAGTACTGAAGTCGGCATTGTGCCTTTTGTATTTAATTCCGATGCAATTTCTGTGTTTCGTCGTCAATAAGAGGGTCCAAGGGATACAGTAAACCTGAACTGAAGCATCGGAATGTATAACTAGTGTCACAGGAATGGTTCAAAACATAGACAGTAGGAAGAGTCAGTCTCCTTGTACTTAAGTCGGCATTGTGCCTTTTGTATTTAATTCCGATGCTATTTCTGTGTTTCATCGTCAATAAGAAGGTCAGAGGGATACAGTAAACCTGAAGTGATGCATCGGAATCTATAACTAGTGCCACAGGAGTGGTTCAAATCATAGACAGTAGGATGAGTCATTCTTCTTGTACTTAAGTCGGCATTGTGCCTTTTGTATTTAATTCCGATGCAATTTCTGTGTTTCATCGTCAAAAAGAAGGTTCAAGGGATACAGTAAACCTGAAGTGAATCATCGGAATCTGTAACTAGTGCCACAGGAGTTGTTCAAACCTAGACAGTAAGAAGAGTAAGTCTTCTTGTACTTAAGTCGGCATTGTGCCTTCTGTAATTAACTGCCATGAAATTTCTTTGTTTCATCTTCAATAGGAAGGTCAGAGGGATACAGTAAACCTGAAGTGAAGCTTCGGAAACTATAACTAGTGTCACAGGAATGGTTCAAAACATAGACAGTAAGAAGAGTCAGTCTTCTAGTACTTATGTCGGCATTGTGCCTTTTCTACTTAATTCCGATGCCATTTCTTTGGTTCATCGTCAATAAGACGGTCCGAGGGATACAGTAAACCTGAAGTGAAGCATCGGAATTTATAACTAGTGTCAGAGGAATGGTTCAAAACATAGACTGTAAGAAGAGTCAGGCTTCTTGTACCTAAGTCGGCATTGTGCCTTTCGTATTTAATTCCAATGCAATTTCTGTGTTTCATCGTCAATAAGAAGGTCCAAGGGATACAGTATACCTGACGTGAAGCATCGGAATCTACAACTAGTGGCACAGGAATGGTACAAAACATAGAGAGTAATAATAGACAGTCTTCTTGTACTTATGTCGGCATTGTGCCTTTTGTATTTAATTCCGATGCAATTTCTGTGTTTGATCGTCAATAAGAATGCCAGCGGGCTACAGTAAACCTGAAGTGAAGCATCGGAATCTATAACTAGTGTCAGAGGAATGGTTCAAAACATAGACAGTAGGAAGAGTCACTCTTATTGTACTTAAGTCGGCATTGGGCCTTTTGTATTCAATTCCGATGCAATTTCTGTGTTTCATCTTCAATAGGAAGGTCAGGAGATACAGTAAATCTAAAGTGAAGCATCGGAATCTATAACTAATGTCACAGGAATGGTTCAAAACATAGACAGTAGGAAGAGTCATTCATCTTGTACTTAAGTCGGCATTGTGCCTTTTGTATTTAATTCCGATGCAATTTCTGTGGTTCATCGTCAATAAGAAGGTCAGAGGGATACAGTAAACCTGAAGTGAAGCATCGGAATCTACAACTAGTGTCACAGGAATGGTTCAAAACATAGACAGTATGTTGAGTCAGTCTTCTTGTACTTAAGTCGGCATTGTACCATTTCTATTTAATTCCGATGAAATTTCTGTGTTTCGTCGTCAATAAGAAGGTCCAAGGGATACTGTAAACCTGAAGTGAAGCATCGGAATCTATAACTAGTGTCAGAGGAATGGTTCACAACATAGACAGTAAGAAGAGTCAGTCTTCTTGTACCTAAGTCGGCATTGTGCCTTTTGTATTTAATTCCGATGCAATTTCTGTGGTTCATCGTCAATAAGAAGGTCAGAGGGATACAGTAAACCTGAAGTGAAGCATCGGAATCTACAACTAGTGTCACAGGAATGGTTCAAAACATAGACAGTATGATGAGTCAGTCTTCTTGTACTTAAGTCGGCATTGTACCATTTCTATTTAATTCCGATGCAATTTCTGTGTTTCGTCGTCAATAAGAAGGTCCAAGGGATACTGTAAACCTGAAGTGAAGCATCGGAAAGTATAACTAGAGTCACAGAAATGGTTCAAAACATAGACAGTAAGAAGAGCCAGTCTTCTTGTACTTAAGTCGGCATTGTGCCTTTTATCTTTAATTCTGATGCAATTTCTGTGTTTCATCTTCAATAAGAAGGTCAGAGGGATACTGTAAACCTGAAGTGAAGCATCGGAATCTATAACTAGTGTCAGAGGAATGGTTGAAAACATAGACAGTAAGAAGAGTCAGTCTTCTTGTACCTAAGTCGGCATTGTGGCTTTTGTATTTAATTCCGATGCAATTTCTGTGTTTCATCGTCAATAAGAAGGTCCAAGGGATACAGTAAACCTGAAGTGAAGCATCGGAAAGTATAATCAGAGTCACAGAAATGGTTCAAAACATAGACAGTAAGAAGAGCCAGTCTTCTTGTACTTAAGTCGGCATTGTGCCTTTTATATTTAATTCTGATGCAATTTCTGTGTTTCATCTTCAATAGGAAGGACAGAGGGATACAGTAAACCTGAAGTGAAGCATCGGAATGTATAAGTAGTGTCACAGGAATTGTTCAAACATAGACAGTAAGAAGAGTCAGTCTTCTTGTACTTAAGTCGGCATTGTGCCTTTTGTATTTAATTCCGATGCAATTTCCGTGTTTCATCTTCATTAGGAAGGTAAGAGGGATACAGTAAACCTGCAGTGAAGCATCGGAATCTATATCTAGTGTCACAGAAATGGTTCAAACATAGACAGTAGGAAGAGTCAGTCCTCTTGTACTTAAGTCGGTATTATGCCTTTTCTATTTAATTCCGATGCAATTTCTGTGTTTCATCGTCAATAAGAAGGGCCAAGGAATACAGTAAACCTGAAGTGAAGCATCGGAATGTGTAACTAGTGTCACGGGAATGGTTCAAAGCATAGACAGTTGGAAGATTCAGTCTTCTTGTACTTGAGTCGGCATTGTGCCTTTTGTATTTATTTGCGATGCAATTTCAGTGTTTCATCATCAATAACAATGTCAGAGTGGTACACTACCCTGAAGTGAAGCATCGGAATCTATAACTAGTGTCACAGGAATGGTTCAAAACATAGACAGTAGGAAGAGTCATTCTTCTTGTACTTAAGTCGGCATTGTGCCTTTTCTATTTAATTCCGATGCAATTTCTGTGTTTCGTCGTCAATAAGAAGGTCCAAGGGATACAGTAAACTTGAAGTGAGGCATCAGAATCTATAACTTGTGTCACAGGAATGTTTCAAGTCATAGACAGTAAGAAGAGTCAATCCTCTTGTACTTCAGTCGGAATTGAGCTTTTTGTATTTATTTCCGATGCAATTTCTGTGTTTCATCGTCAATAAGAAGATCAGAGGGATACAGTAAACCTGAAGTGAAGCATCGGTTTCTATAACTAGTGACACAGGAATGGTTCAAAACATAGTCAGTAATAAGAGTCAGTCTTCTTGTTATTAATTCGGCATTGTGCCTTTTGTTTTGAATTCCGATGCAATTTCTGTGTTTCGTCGTCAATAATAGGGTCCAAGGGAAACAGTAAACCTGAAGTGAAACATCGGAATCTATAACAAGTGTCACAGGAATGTTTCAAAACATAGACAGTAAGAAGAGTCAGTCCTCTTGTACTTAAGTCGGCATTGTGCCTTTTGTATCTACTTCTGATGCATTTTCTGTGTTTCATCGTCAATAAGAAGGTCAGAGGGCTACAGTAATCCTGAAGTTAAGCATCGGAATCTATAACTAGTGTCACAGGAATGGTTCAAAACATAGACAGTAGGTTGAGTCAATCTTCTTGTACTTAAGTCGGCATTGTACCATTTCTATTTAATTCCGATGCAGTTTCTGTGTTTCGTCGTCTATAAGAAGGTCCAAGGGATACTGTAAACCTGAAGTGAAGCATCGGAATCTATAACTAGTGTCAGAGGAATGGTTCAAAACATAGACAGTAAGAAGGGTCAGTCTTCTTGTACCTAAGTCGGCATTGTGCCTTTTGTATTTAATTCCGATGCAATTTCTGTGTTTCATCTTCAATAAGAAGGACAGAGGGATACAGTAAACCTGATGTGAAGCATTGGAATCTATAACTAGTGTCACAGGAATGGTTCAAAACATAGACAATAGGAAGGGTCAGTCATCTTGTACTTAAGTCGGCATTGTGCCTTTTCTATTTGATTCCGATGCAATTTCCGTGTTTCGTCGTCAATAAGAAGGTCCAAGGGATACAGTAAACCTGCAGTGAGGCATCGGAATCTGTAACTTGTGTCACAGGAATGTTTCAAGGCATAGACAGTAAGAAGAGTCAGTCCTCTTGTACTTAAGTCAGGAATTGTGCTTTTTGTATTTAATTCCGATGTAATTTCTGTGTTTCATCGTCAATAAGAATATCAGAGGGATACAGTAAACCTGAAGTGAAGCATCGGGATCTATAACTAGTGTCACAGGAATGGTTCAAAACATAGTCAGTAAGAAGAGTGAGTCTTCTTGTACTTAATTCGGCATTGTGCCTTTTTATTTAATTCCGATGCAATTTCTGTATTTCATCGTCAATAAGAATGTCCAAGGGATACAGTAAACCTGAAGTGATGTATCGGAATCTATAACTAGTGACACAGAAATGGTTCAAAACATAGTCAGTAAGAAGAGTCAGTCTTCTTGTACTTAAGTCGGTATTGTGCCTTTTCTAATAAATTCCGATGCAATTTCTGTGTTTCATCGTCAATAAGAAGGTCAGAGGGATACAGTAAACCTGAAGTGAAGCATCGGAATGTATAACTAGTGCCACAGGAATCGTTCAAAACATAGACAGTAGGAAGAGTCCGTCTTCTTCTAGTTGAGTCGGCATTGTGCCTTCTGTATTTATTTCCGATGCAATTTCTGTGTTTCATTGTCAATAAGAAGGTCAGAGGGATACAGTAAACCTGAAGTTAAGCATCGGAATCTATAACTAGTGTCACAGGAATTGTTCAAACATAGACAGAAAGAAGAGTCAGTATTCTAGTACTGAAGTCGGCATTGTGCCTTTTGTATTTAATTCCGATGCAATTTCTGTGTTTCATCGTCAATAAGAAGTTCGGAGGGATACAGTAAACCTGAAATGAAGCATCGGAATCTATAACTAGTGTCACAGGAATTGTTCAAACATAGACAGTAAGAAGAGTCAGTCGTCTTGTACTTAAGTCGGCATTGTGCCTTTTGTATTTAATTCCGATGCAATTTCTGTGTTTCATCCTCAATAGGAAGGTCAGAGGGATACAGTAAACCTGAAGTGAAGCATCGGAATCAATAACTAGTGTCACAGGAATGGTTCAAAAGATAGACAGTAAGAAGAGTCAGTATTCTAGTACTGAAGTCGGCATTGTGCCTTTTGTATTTAATTCCGATGCAATTCCTGTGTTTCATCGTCAATAAGAAGTTCGGGGGGATACAGTAAACGTGAAGTGAAGCATCGGAATCTATAACTAGTGTCACAGGAATGGTTCAAAACATAGACAGTAGGAAGAGTCAGTCTTCTTGTACTTAAGTCGGCATTGTGCCTTTTGTATTTAATTCCGATGCTATTTCTGTGTTTCATCGTCAATAAGAAGGTCAGAGGGATACAGTAAACCTGAAGTGATGCATCGGAATCTATAACTAGTGTCAGAGGAATGGCTCAAAGCATAGACAGTAGGAAGAGTCAGTCTTATTGCACTAAAGTCGGCATTGTGCCTTTTGTTTTTAATTCCGATGCTATTACTGTGTTTCATCTTAAATAGGAAGGTCAGAGGGATACAGTAAACCTGAAGTGAAGGATCGGAATCTATAACTAGTGCCACAGGAGTGGTTCAAAACATAGACAGTAGGATGAGTCATTCTTCTTGTACTTAAGTCGGCATTGTGCCTTTTGTATTTAATTCCGAAGCAATTTCTGTGTTTCATCGTCAAAAAGAAGGATCAAGGGATACAGTAAACCTGAAGTGAATCATCGGAATCTGTAACTAGTGCCACAGGAGTTGTTCAAACCTAGACAGTAAGAAGAGACAGTCTTCTTGTACTTAAGTCGGCATTGTGCCTTCTGTAATTAACTCCCATGAAATTTCTTTGTTTCATCTTCAATAGGAAGGTCAGAGGGATACAGTAAACCTGAAGTGAAGCTTCGGAAACTATAACTAGTGTCACAGGAATGGTTCAAAACATAGACAGTAAGAAGAGTCAGTCTTCTAGTACTAATGTCGTCATTGTGCCTTTTCTACTTAATTCCGATGCCATTTCTGTGGTTCATCGTCAATAAGACGGTCAGAGGGATACAGTAAACCTGAAGTGAAGCATCGGAATTTATAACTAGTGTCAGAGGAATGGTTCAAAACATAGACTGTAAGAAGAGTCAGGCATCTTGTACCTAAGTCGGCATTGTGCCTTTCGTATTTAATTCCGATGCAATTTCTGTGTTTCATCGTCAATAAGAAGGTCCAAGGGATACAGTATACCCGACGTGAAGCATCGGAATCTACAACTAGTGTCACAGGAATGGTACAAAACATAGAGAGTAATAATAGTCAGTCTTCTTGTACTTATGTCGGCATTGTGCCTTTTGTATTTAATTCCGATGCAATTTCTGTGTTTCATCGTCAATAAGAATGTCAGAGGGCTACAGTAAACCTGAAGTGAAGCATCGGAATCTATAACTAGTGTCAGAGGAATGGTTCAAAACATAGACAGTAGGAAGAGTCACTCTTCTTGTAATTAAGTCGGCATTGGGCCTCTTGTATTTAATTCCGATGCAATTTCTGAGTTTCATCTTCTATAGGAAGGTCAGGAGATTCAGTAAATCTAAAGTGAAGCATCGGAATCTATAACTAATGTCACAGGAATGGTTCAAAACATAGACAGTAGGAAGAGTCATTCATCTTGTACTTAAGTCGGCATTGTGCCTTTTGTATTTAATTCCGATGCAATTTCTGTGGTTCATCGTCAATAAGAAGGTCAGAGGGATACAGTAATCCTGAAGTGAAGCATCGGAATCTACAACTAGTGTCACAGGAATGGTTCAAAACATAGACAGTATGATGAGTCAGTCCTCTTGTACTTAAGTCGGCATTGTACCATTTCTATTTAATTCCGATGCAATTTCTGTGTTTCGTCGTCAATAAGAAGGTCCAAGGGATACTGTAAACATGAAGTGAAGCATCGGAACCTATAACTAGTGTTAGAGGAATGATTCAAAACATAGACAGTAAGAAGAGTCAGTCTTCTTGTACCTAAGTCGGCATTGTGCCTTTTGTATTTAATTCCGATGCAATTTCTGTGGTTCATCGTCAATAAGAAGGTCAGAGGGATACAGTAAACCTGAAGTGAAGCATCGGAATCTACAACTAGTGTCACAGGAATGGTTCAAATCATAGACAGTATGATGAGTCAGTCTTCTTGTACTTAAGTCGGCATTGTACCATTTCTATTTAATTCCGATGCAATTTCTGTGTTTCGTCGTCAATAAGAAGGTCCAAGGGATACAGTAAACTTGAAGTGAGGCATCAGAATCTATAACTTGTGTCACAGGAATGTTTCAAATCATAGACAGTAAGAAGAGTCAACCCTCTTGTACGTAAGTCGGAATTGAGCTTTTTGTATTAAATTCCGATGCAATTTCTGTGTTTCATCGTCAATAAGAAGATCAGAGGTATACAGTAAACCTGAAGTGAAGCATCGGTTTCTATAACTAGTGACACAGGAATGGTTCAAAACATAGTCAGTAAGAAGAGTCAGTCTTCTTGTACTTAAGTCGGCATTGTGCCTTCTGTATTTAATTCCCATGAAATTTCTTTTCTTCATCTTCAATAGGAAGGTCAAAGGGATACAGTAAACCTGAAGTGAAGCATCGGAATCTATAACTAGTGTCACAGGAATGGTTCAAGACATAGACATTAGGAAGAGTCATTTATCTTGTACTTAAGTCGGCATTGTGCCTTTTGTTTTTAATTCCGATGCAATTTCTGTGTTTCGTCGTCAATAATAAGGTCCAAGGGATACAGTAAACCTGAAGTGAAACATCGGATTCTATAACAAGTGTCACAGGAATGTTTCAAAACATAGACAGTAAGAAGAGTCAGTCCTCTTGTACTTAAGTCGGCATTGTGCTCTTTGTATCTAATTCCGATGCATTTTCTGTGTTTCATCGTCAACAAGAAGGTCAGAGGGCTACAGTAATCCTGAAGTCAAGCATCGGAGTCTATAACTAGTGTCACAGGAATGGTTCAAAACATAGACAGTAGGATATGTCAATCTTCTTGTACTTAAGTCGGCATTGTACCATTTCTATTTAATTCCGATGCAGTTTCTGTGTTTCGTCGTCTATAAGATGGTCCAAGGGATACTGTAAACCTGAAGTGAAGCATCGGAATCTATAACTAGTGTCAGAGGAATGGTTCAAAACATAGACAGTAAGAAGGGTCAGTCTTCTTGTACCTAAGTCGGCATTGTGCCTTTTGTATTTAATTCCGATGCAATTTCTGTGTTTCCTCTTCAATAAGAAGGACAGAGGGATACAGTAAACCTGATGTGAAGCATTGGAATCTATAACTAGTGTCACAGGAAAGGTTCAAAACATAGACAATAGGAAGGGTCAGTCATCTTGTACTTAAGTCGGCATTGTGCCTTTTCTATTTGATTCCGATGCAATTTCCGTGTTTCATCGTCAATAAGAAGGTCCAAGGGATACAGTAAACCTGCAGTGAGGCATCGGAATCTATAACTTGTGTCACAGGAATGTTTCAAGGCATAGACAGTAAGAAGAGTCAGTCCTCTTGTACTTAAGTCGGAATTGTGCTTTTTGTATTTAATTCCGATGTAATTTCTGTGTTTCATCGTCAATAAGAATATCAGAGGGATACAGTAAACCTGAAGAGAAGCATCGGAATGTATAACTAGTGTCACAGGAATCGTTCAAAACATAGACTGTAGGAAGAGTCCGTCTTCTTCTAGTTGAGTCGGCATTGTGACATTTGTATTTATTTCGGATGCAATTACTGTGTTTCATCATTAATAATAAGGTCAGAGGGATACAGTAAACCTGAAGTGAAGCATCGGAATCTATAACTAGTGTCACAGGAATGGTTCAAACATAGACAGTAGGAGGAGTGATTCTTCTTGTACTTAATTCGCCATTGTGCCTTTTGTATTTAATTCCGCGCAATTTCTCTGTTTCATCGTAAAAAAGGAGGTCCAAGGGATACAGTAAACCTGAAGTGAAGTATTGCAATCTATAACTAGTGTCACAGGAGTTGTTCAAACATAGTAAGAAGAGTCAGTCTTCTTGTACTTAAGTCGGCATTGTGCCTTTTGTATTTTATTCCGATGAAATTTCTTTGTTTCATCGTCAATAAGAAGGTCCAAGGGATACAGTAAACCTGAAGTGAAGCATCGGAATCTATAACTAGTGTCACAGGAATGGTTCAAAACATAGAAAATGGGATAGGTCAGTCTTCTTGTACTTTAGTCGGCATTGTGCCTTTTCTATTTAATTCCGATGCAATTTCTGTGTTTCATCGTCAATACGAAGGTCGAAGGGATACAGTAAACCTGAAGTGAAGCATCGGAATCTATAACTAGTGTCACAGGGGTGTTTCAAAATATAGACAGTAAGAAGAGTCAGTCCTCTTGTACTTAAGTCTGCATTGTGCTTTTTGTATCTAATTCCGATGCAATTTCTGTGTTTCATCGGCAATATGAAGGTCAGAGGGATACAGTAAAACTGAAGTGAAGCATCGAAATCTATAACTAGTGCCAGAGGAATGGTTCAAAACATAGACTGTAGGAACAGTCAGTCTTCTTGTACATAAGTCGGCATTGTTCCTTTTCTATTTAATTCCGATGCAATTTCTGTGTTTCGTCGTCAATAAGAAGGTCCGAGGGATACAGTAAACCTGAAGTGAAGCATCGGAATCTATAACTAGTGTCACAGGAATAGTTCAAAACATAGAGAGTAATAAGAGTCAGTCTTCTTGTACTCAAGTCGGCATTGTGCCTTTTGTATTTAATTCCGATGCAATTTCTCTGTTTCATCGTCAATAAGAAGGTCAGAGGGATACAGTAAACCTGAAGTGAAGCATCGGAATCTATAAGTAGTGTCACAGGAATGGTTCAAACATAGACAGTAGGAAGGGTCATTCTTCTTGTATTTAAGTCGGCATTGTGGCTTTTCTATTTATTTCCGATGCAATTTCTGTGTTTCATCGTTAATAAGACGGTCAGAGGGATACAGTAAACCTGAAGTGAATCATCGGAATCTATAACTAGCGTCACAGGATTGGTTCAAAACATAGACAGTAGGAAGAGTCAGTCTACATGTACTTAAGTCGGCATTGTGCCTTTTGTATTTAATTCCGATGCAATTTTTGTGTTTCAACGTCAATAAGAGGTTCCATGGGATACAGTAAACCTGAAGTGAAGCATCGGAATCTATAACTAGTTTTACAGTAATGGTTCAAACATAGTCAGTAAGAAGAGTCAGTCTTCTTGTACTTAAGTCGGCATTGTGCTTTTTCTATTTAATTCCGATGCGATTTCTGTGTTTCATCGTCAATAAGAATGTCCAAGGGATACAGTATACCTGAAGTGAAACATCGGAATCTATAACTAGTGTCACAGGAATGGTTCAAGACATAGACATTAGGAAGAGTCATTTATCTTGTACTTAAGTCGGCATTGTGCCTTTTGTTTTTAATTCCGATGCAATTTCTGTGTTTCGTCGTCAATAATAAGGTCCAAGGGATACAGTAAACCTGAAGTGAAACATCGGAATCTATAACAAGTGTCACAGGAATGTTTCAAAACATAGACAGTAAGAAGAGTCAGTCCTCTTGTACTTAAGTCGGCATTGTGCTTTTTGTATCTCATTCCGATGCATTTTCTGTGTTTCATCGTCAACAAGAAGGTCAGAGGGCTACAGTAATCCTGAAGTCAAGCATCGGAATCTATAACTAGTGTCACAGGAATGGTTCAAAACATAGACAGTAGGATGAGTCAATCTTCTTGTACTTAAGTCGGCATTGTACCATTTCTATTTAATTCCGATGCAGTTTCTGTGTTTCGTCGTCAATAAGAAGGTCCAAGGGATACTGTAAACCTAAAGTGAAGCATCGGAATCTATAACTAGTGTCAGAGGAATGGTTCAAAACATAGACAGTAAGAAGGGTTAGTCTTCTTGTACCTAAGTCGGCATTGTGCCTTTTGTATTTAATTCCGATGCGATTTCTGTGTTTCCTCTTCAATAAGAAGGACAGAGGGATACAGTAAACCTGATGTGAAGCATTGGAATCTATAACTAGTGTCACAGGAATGGTTCAAAACATAGACATTAGGAAGGGTCAGTCATCTTGTACTTAAGTCGGCATTGTGCCTTTTCTATTTGATTCCGATGCAATTTCCGTGTTTCATCGTCAATACGAAGGTCCAAGGGATACAGTAAACCTGCAGTGAGGCATCGGAATCTATAACTTGTGTCACAGGAATGTTTCAAGGCATAGACAGTAAGAAGAGTCAGTCCTCTTGTACTTAAGTCGGAATTGTGCTTTTTGTATTTAATTCCGATGTAATTTCTGTGTTTCATCGTCAATAAGAATATCAGATGGATACAGTAAACTTGAAGAGAAGCATCGGAATGTATAACTAGTGTCACAGGAATCGTTCAAAACATAGACTGTAGGAAGCGTCCGTCTTCTTCTAGTTGAGTCGGCATTGTGCCATTTGTATTTATTTCCGATGCAATTACTGTGTTTCATCATCAATAATAAGGTCAGAGGGATACAGTAAACCTGAAGTGAAGAATCGGAATCTATAACTAGTGTCACAGGAATGGTTCAAACATAGACAGTAGGAGGAGTCATTCTTCTTGTACTTAATTCGCCATTGTGCCTTTTGTATTTAATTCCGCGCAATTTCTGTGTTTCATCGTAAAAAAGGAGGTCCAAGGGATACAGTAAACCTGAAGTGAAGTATTGCAATCTATAACTAGTGTCACAGGAGTTGTTCAAACATAGTAAGAAGAGTCAGTCTTCTTGTACTTAAGTCGGCATTGTGCCTTTTGTATTTTATTCCGATGAAATTTCTTTGTTTCATCGTCAATAAGAAGGTCCAAGGGATACAGTAAACCTGAAGTGAAGCATCGGAATCTATAACTAGTGTCACAGGAATGGTTCAAAACATAGACAATGGGATGGGTCAGTCTTCTTGTACTTTAGTCGGCATTGTGCCTTTACTATTTAATTCCGATGCAATTTCTGTGTTTCATCGTCAATACGAAGGTCGAAGGGATACAGTAAACCTGAAGTGAAGCATCGGAATCTATAACTAGTGTCACAGGAATGTTTCAAAATATAGACAGTAAGAAGAGTCAGTCCTCTTGTACTTAAGTCTGCATTGTGCTTTTTGTATCTAATTCCGATGCAATTTCTGTGTTTCATCGGCAATATGAAGGTCAGAGGGATACAGTAAACCTGAAGTGAAGCATCGAAATCTATAACTACTGCCAGAGGAATGGTTCAAAACATAGACTGTAGGAACAGTCAGTCGTCTTGTACATAAGTCGGCATTGTGCCTTTTCTATTTAATTCCGATGCAATTTCTGTGTTTCGTCGTCAATAAGAAGGTCCGAGGGATACAGTAAACCTGAAGTGAAGCATCGGAATCTATAACTAGTGTCACAGGAATGGTTCAAAACATAGAGAGCTATAAGAGTCAGTCTTCTTGTACTTAAGTCGGCATTGAGCCTTTAGTATTTAATTCTGATGCATTTTCTGTGTTTCATCGTCAATGAGAAGGTCTGAGGGACACAGAAAACCTGAAGTGAAGCATCAGAATGTATAACTAGTGTCACAGGAATGATTCAAAACATAGACAGTAGGAACAGTCAGTCTTCTTGTACGTAAGTCGGCATTGTGCCTTTTCTATTTAATTCTGATGCAATTTCTGTGTTTCATCGTCAACAAGAAGGTCATATGGATACAGTAAACCTGAAGTGAAGTATCGGAATTTATAACTAGTGTCACAGGAATGGTTCAAATCATAGACAGTAGAAAGAATCAGTCTTCTTGTACTTAAGTCCGCATTGTGCTTTTTGTATTTAATTCCGATGCAATTTCTGTGTTTCATCGTCAAGAAGAAGGTCCAAATGATACAGTAAACCTGAAGCGAGGCATCGGAATCTATAAGTAGTGTCACAGGAATGTTTCAAAACGTAGACAGTAAGAAGAGTCAGTTCTCTTGTACTTACGTCGGCATTGTGCCTTTTCTATTTAATTCCGTTGCAATTTCTGTGTTTCGTCGTCAATAAGAAGGTCCAACGAATACAGTAAACCTGAAGCATCGGAATCAATAACTAGTGTCACAGGAATGGTTCAAAACATAGACAGTAAGATGAGTCAGTCTTCTAGTATATAAGTCGGCATTGTGCCATTTGTATTTAATTCCGATGTAATATCTGTGTTTCATCGTCAATAAGAAGGTCAGATGGATACAGTAAACCTGAAGTGAAGCATCGGAATCTATAACTAGTGTCACAGGAATGGTTCAAAACATAGACAGTAGGAAGAGTCAGACTACTTGTACTTAAGGCGGCATTGTGCCTTTTGTATTTAATTCCGATGCAATTTCTGTGTCTCATCGTCAATAATACGGTCCAAGGGATACAGTAAACCTGAAGTGAAGCATCGGAATCTATAACTAGTGTCACAGGAATGGTTCAAAACATAGACAGTAATAAGAGACAGTCTTCTTGTACTTAAGTCGGCATTGTTCATTTTGTATTTAATTCCGATGCAATTTCTGTGTTTCATCGTCAATAAGAAGGTCAGAGGGATACAGTAAACCTGAAGTGAAGCATCGGTATCTACAACTAGTGTCACAGGAATGGTTCAAAACATAGACAGTAGGAAGAGTCATTCTTCTTGTACTTAAGTCGGCATTGTGCCTTTTGTATTTAATTCCGATGCAATTTCTGTGTTTCATCGTCAAAAAGGAGGTCCATGGGATACAGTAAACCTGAAGTGAAGCATCGGAATCCATAACTAGTGTCACAGGAGTTGTTCATAACATAGACAGTAAGAAGAGTCAGTATTCTTGTAGTTAAGTCAGCATTGTGCCATTTCTAATTAATTCCGATGCAATTTCTGTGTTTCATCTTCAATCGGAAGGTCAGAGGGATACAGTAAACCTCAAGTGAAGCATCGGAATCTATAACTAGTGTCACATAAATGGTTCAAAACATAGACAGTAAGAAGAGTCGGTCTTCGTGAACTTAAGTCGGCATTGTGCCTTTTCTAATTAATTCCGATGCAATTTCTGTGTTACATGGTCAATACGAAGGTCAGAGGGATACAGTAAACCTGAAGTGAAGCATCGGAATCTATAACTAGTGTCACAGGAATGGTCCAAATCATAGACAATAGGATGGGTCAGTCTTCTTGTACTTTACTCGGCATTGTGCCTTTTCTATTTAATTCCGATGCAATTTCTGTGTTTCGTCGTCAATAAGAAGGTCCAAGGGATTCAGTAAACATGAAGTGAAGCATCAGAATCTATAACTAGTATCACAGGAATGTTTCATAATATAGACAGTAAGAAGAGTCAGACCTTATCTACTGAAGTCGGCATTGTGCTTTTTGTATCTAATTCCGATGCAATTTCTATGTTTCATCGTCAATGAGAAGGTCAGAGGGATACAGAAAACCTGAAGTGAAGCATCGAAATCTATAACTAGTGTCACAGGAATGGTTCAAAACATAGACAGTAGGAAGAGTCAGTCTTCTTGTACGTAAGTCGGCATTGTGCCTTTTCTATTTAAATCTGATGCAATTTCTGTGTTTCATCGTCAATAAGATGGTCATATGGATACAGTAAACCTGAAGTGAAGTATCGGAATTTATAACTAGTGTCACAGAAATGGTTCAAAACATAGACAGTAGAAAGAGTCAGTCTTCTTGTACTTAAGTCCGCATTGTGCTTTTTGTATTTAATTCCGATGCAATTTCTGTGTTTCATCGTCAAGAAGAAGGTCCAAATGATACAGTAAACCTGAAGTGAAGCATCGGAATCAATAACTAGTGTCACAGAAATGGTTCAAGACATAGACATTAGGAAGAGTCAATTATCTTGTACTTAAGTCGGCATTGTGCCTTTTGTTTTTAATTCCGATGCAATTTCTGTGTTTCGTCGTCAATAATAAGGTCCAAGGGATACAGTAAACCTGAAGTGAAACATCGGAATCTATAACAAGTGTCACAGGAATGTTTCAAAACACAGACAGTAAGAAGAGTCAGTCCTCTTGTACTTAAGTCGGCATTGTGCTTTTTGTATCTAATTCCGATGCATTTTCTGTTTTTCATCGTCAACAAGAAGGTCAGAGGGCTACAGTAATCCTGAAGTCAAGCATCGGAATCTGTAACTAGTGTCACAGGAATGGTTCAAAACATAGACAGTAAGATGAGTCAGTCTTCTAGTATATAAGTCGGCATTGTGCCTTTTGCATTTAATTCCGATGAAATTTCTGTGTCTCATCGTCAATAATAAGGTCCAAGGGATACAGTTAACCTGAAGTGAAGCATCGGAATCTATAACTAGTGTCACAGGAATGGTTCAAAACATAGACAGTAATAAGAGACAGTCTTCTTGTACTTAAGTCGGCATTGTTCATTTTGTATTTAATTCCGATGCAATTTCTGTGTTTCATCGTCAATAAGAAGGTCAGAGGGATACAGTAAACCTGAAGTGAAGCATCGGTATCTACAACTAGTGTCACAGGAATGGTTCAAAACATAGACAGTAGGAAGAGTCATTCTTCTTGTACTTAAGTCGGCATTGTGCCCTTTGTATTTAATTCCGATGCAATTTCTGTGATTCATCGTCAAAAAGGAGGTCCATGGGATACAGTAAACCTGAAGTGAAGCATCGGAATCCATAACTAGTGTCACAGGAGTTGTTCATAACATAGACAGTAAGAAGAGTCAGTATTCTTGTAGTTAAGTCAGCATTGTGCCATTTCTAATTAATTCCGATGCAATTTCTGTGTTTCATCTTCAATCGGAAGGTCAGAGGGATACAGTAAACCTGAAGTGAAGCATCGGAATCTATAACTAGTGTCACATAAATGGTTCAAAACATAGACAGTAAGAAGAGTCGGTCTTCGTGAACTTAAGTCGGCATTGTGCCTTTTCTAATTAATTCCGATGCAATTTCTGTGTTACATGGTCAATACGAAGGTCAGAGGGATACAGTAAACCTGAAGTGAAGCATCGGAATCTATAACTAGTGTCACAGGAATGGTTCAAAACATAGACAATAGGATGGGTCAGTCTTCTTGTACTTTACTCGGCATTGTGCCTTTTCTATTTAATTCCGATGCAATTTCTGTGTTTCGTCGTCAATAAGAAGGTCCAAGGGATTCAATAACATGAAGTGAAGCATCAGAATCTATAACTAGTATCACAGGAATGTTTCATAATATAGACAGTAAGAAGAGTCAGACCTTATCTACTGAAGTCGGCATTGTGCTTTTTGTATCTAATTCCGATGCAATTTCTATGTTTCATCGTCAATGAGAATGTCAGAGGGATACAGAAAACCTGAAGTGAAGCATCAGAATGTATAACTAGTGTCACAGGAATGATTCAAAACATAGAGAGCTATAAGAGTCAGTCTTCTTGTACTTAAGTCGGCATTGTGCCTTTTGTATTTAATTCTGATGCATTTTCTGTGTTTCATCGTCAATGAGAAGGTCTGAGGGACACAGAAAACCTGAAGTGAAGCATCAGAATGTATAACTAGTGTCACAGGAATGATTCAAAACATAGACAGTAGGAAGAGTCAGTCTTCTTGTACGTAAGTCGGCATTGTGCCTTTTCTATTTAATTCTGATGCAATTTCTGTGTTTCATCGTCAATAAGAAGGTCATATGGATACAGTAAACCTGAAGTGAAGTATCGGAATTTATAACTAGTGTCACAGGAATGGTTCAAAACATAGACAGTAGAAAGAATCAGTCTTCTTGTACTTAAGTCCGCATTGTGCTTTTTGTATTTAATTCCGATGCAATTTCTGTGTTTCATCGTCAAGAAGAAGGTCCAAATGATACAGTAAACCTGAAGCGAGGCATCGGAATCTATAAGTAGTGTCACAGGAATGTTTCAAAACGTAGACAGTAAGAAGAGTCAGTTCTCTTGTACTTACGTCGGCATTGTGCCTTTTCTATTTAATTCCGTTGCAATTTCTGTGTTTCGTCGTCAATAAGAAGGTCCAACGAATACAGTAAACCTGAAGCATCGGAATCAATAACTAGTGTCACAGGAATGGTTCAAAACATAGACAGTAAGATGAGTCAGTCTTCTAGTATATAAGTCGGCATTGTGCCATTTGTATTTAATTCCGATGTAATATCTGTGTTTCATCGTCAATAAGAAGGTCAGATGGATACAGTAAACCTGAAGTGAAGCATCGGAATCTATAACTAGTGTCACAGGAATGGTTCAAAACATAGACAGTAGGAAGAGTCAGACTACTTGTACTTAAGGCGGCATTGTGCCTTTTGTATTTAATTCCGATGCAATTTCTGTGTCTCATCGTCAATAATACGGTCCAAGGGATACAGTAAACCTGAAGTGAAGCATCGGAATCTATAACTAGTGTCACAGGAATGGTTCAAAACATAGACAGTAATAAGAGACAGTCTTCTTGTACTTAAGTCGGCATTGTTCATTTTGTATTTAATTCCGATGCAATTTCTGTGTTTCATCGTCAATAAGAAGGTCAGAGGGATACAGTAAACCTGAAGTGAAGCATCGGTATCTACAACTAGTGTCACAGGAATGGTTCAAAACATAGACAGTAGGAAGAGTCATTCTTCTTGTACTTAAGTCGGCATTGTGCCTTTTGTATTTAATTCCGATGCAATTTCTGTCTTTCATCGTCAAAAAGGAGGTCCATGGGATACAATAAACCTGAAGTGAAGCATCGGAATCCATAACTAGTGTCACAGGAGTTGTTCATAACATAGACAGTAAGAAGAGTCAGTATTCTTGTAGTTAAGTCAGCATTGTGCCATTTGTAATTAATTCCGATACAATTTCTGTGTTTCATCTTCAATCGGAAGGTCAGAGGGATACAGTAAACCTCAAGTGAAGCATCGGAATCTATAACTAGTGTCACATAAATGGTTCAAAACATAGACAGTAAGAAGAGTCGGTCTTCGTGAACTTAAGTCGGCATTGTGCCTTTTCTAATTAATTCCGATGCAATTTCTGTGTTACATGGTCAATACGAAGGTCAGAGGGATACAGTAAACCTGAAGTGAAGCATCGGAATCTATAACTAGTGTCACAGGAATGGTCCAAAACATAGACAATAGGATGGGTCAGTCTTCTTGTACTTTACTCGGCATTGTGCCTTTTCTATTTAATTCCGATGCAATTTCTGTGTTTCGTCGTCAATAAGAAGGTCCAAGGGATTCAGTAAACATGAAGTGAAGCATCAGAATCTATAACTAGTGTCACAGGAATGGTTCAAAACATAGAGAGCTATAAGAGTCAGTCTTCTTGTACTTAAGTCGGCATTGTGCCTTTTGTATTTAATTCTGATGCATTTTCTGTGTTTCATCGTCAATGAGAAGGTCTGAGGGACACAGAAAACCTGAAGTGAAGCATCAGAATGTATAACTAGTGTCACAGGAATGATTCAAAACATAGACAGTAGGAAGAGTCAGTCTTCTTGTACGTAAGTCGGCATTGTGCCTTTTCTATTTAATTCTGATGCAATTTCTGTGTTTCATCGTCAATAAGAAGGTCATATGGATACAGTAAACCTGAAGTGAAGTATCGGAATTTATAACTAGTGTCACTGGAATGGTTCAAAACATAGACAATAGGAAGGGTCAGTCATCTTGTACTTAAGTCGGCATTGTGCCTTTTCTATTTGATTCCGATGCAATTTCCGTGTTTCATCGTCAATAAGAAGGTCCAAGGGATACAGTAAACCTGCAGTGAGGCATCGGAATCTATAACTTGTGTCACAGGAATGTTTCAAGGCATAGACAGTAAGAAGAGTCAGTCCTCTTGTACTTAAGTCGGAATTGTGCTTTTTGTATTTAATTCCGATGTAATTTCTGTGTTTCATCGTCAATAAGAATATCAGATGGATACAGTAAACCTGAAGAGAAGCATCGGAATGTATAACTAGTGTCACAGGAATCGTTCAAAACATAGACTGTAGGAAGCGTCCGTCTTCTTCTAGTTGAGTCGGCATTGTGCCATTTGTATTTATTTCCGATGCAATTACTGTGTTTCATCATCAATAATAAGGTCAGAGGGATACAGTAAACCTGAAGTGAAGAATCGGAATCTATAACTAGTGTCACAGGAATGGTTCAAACATAGACAGTAGGAGGAGTCATTCTTCTTGTACTTAAGTCGCCATTGTGCCTTTTGTATTTAATTCCGCGCAATTTCTGTGTTTCATCGTAAAAAAGGAGGTCCAAGGGATACAGTAAACCTGAAGTGAAGTATTGCAATCTCTAACTAGTGTCACAGGAGTTGTTCAAACATAGTAAGAAGAGTCAGTCTTCTTGTACTTAAGTCGGCATTGTGCCTTTCGTATTTTATTCCGATGAAATTTCTTTGTTTCATCGTCAATAAGAAGGTCCAAGGGATACAGTAAACCTGAAGTGAAGCATCGGAATCTATAACTAGTGTCACAGGAATGGTTCAAAACATAGACAATGGGATGGGTCAGTCTTCTTGTACTTTAGTCGGCATTGTGCCTTTACTATTTAATTCCGATGCAATTTCTGTGTTTCATCGTCAATACGAAGGTCGAAGGGATACAGTAAACCTGAAGTGAAGCATCGGAATCTATAACTAGTGTCACAGGAATGGTTCAAAACATAGAGAGCTATAAGAGTCAGTCTTCTTGTACTTAAGTCGGCATTGTGCCTTTTGTATTTAATTCTGATGCATTTTCTGTGTTTCATCGTCAATGAGAAGGTCTGAGGGACACAGAAAACCTGAAGTGAAGCATCAGAATGTATAACTAGTGTCACAGGATTGATTCAAAACATAGACAGTAGGAAGAGTCAGTCTTCTTGTACGTAAGTCGGCATTGTGCCTTTTCTATTTAATTCTGATGCAATTTCTGTGTTTCATCGTCAATAAGAAGGTCATATGGATACAGTAAACCTGAAGTGAAGTATCGGAATTTATAACTAGTGTCACAGGAATGGTTCAAAACATAGACAGTAGAAAGAATCAGTCTTCTTGTACTTAAGTCCGCATTGTGCTTTTTGTACTTAATTCCGATGCAATTTCTGTGTTTCATCGGCAATATGAAGGTCAGAGGGATACAGTAAACCTGAAGTGAAGCATCGAAATCTATAACTACTGCCAGAGGAATGGTTCAAAACATAGACTGTAGGAACAGTCAGTCTTCTTGTACATAAGTCGGCATTGTGCCTTTTGTATTTAATTCCGATGCAATTTCTGTGTTTCGTCGTCAATAAGAAGGTCCGAGGGATACAGTAAACCTGAAGTGAAGCATCGGAATCTATAACTAGTGTCACAGGAATGGTTCAAAACATAGAGAGCTATAAGAGTCAGTCTTCTTGTACTTAAGTCGGCATTGTGCCTTTTGTATTTAATTCTGATGCATTTTCTGTGTTTCATCGTCAATGAGAAGGTCTGAGGGACACAGAAAACCTGAAGTGAAGCATCAGAATGTATAACTAGTGTCACAGGAATGATTCAAAACATAGACAGTAGGAAGAGTCAGTCTTCTTGTACGTAAGTCGGCATTGTGCCTTTTCTATTTAATTCTGATGCAATTTCTGTGTTTCATCGTCAATAAGAAGGTAATATGGATACAGTAAACCTGAAGTGAAGTATCGGAATTTATAACTAGTGTCACTGGAATGGTTCAAAACATAGACAATAGGAAGAGTCAGACTACTTGTACTTAAGGCGGCATTGTGCCTTTTGTATTTAATTCCGATGCAATTTCTGTGTCTCATCGTCAATAATACGGTCCAAGGGATACAGTAAACCTGAAGTGAAGCATCGGAATCTATAACTAGTGTCACAGGAATGGTTCAAAACATAGACAGTAGGAAGAGTCATTCTTCTTGTACTTAAGTCGGCATTGTGCCTTTTGTATTTAATTCCGATGCAATTTCTGTCTTTCATCGTCAAAAAGGAGGTCCATGGGATACAGTAAACCTGAAGTGAAGCATCGGAATCCATAACTAGTGTCACAGGAGTTGTTCATAACATAGACAGTAAGAAGAGTCAGTATTCTTGTAGTTAAGTCAGCATTGTGCCATTTCTAATTAATTCCGATACAATTTCTGTGTTTCATCTTCAATCGGAAGGTCAGAGGGATACAGTAAACCTCAAGTGAAGCATCGGAATCTATAACTAGTGTCACATAAATGGTTCAAAACATAGACAGTAAGAAGAGTCGGTCTTCGTGAACTTAAGTCGGCATTGTGCCTTTTCTAATTAATTCCGATGCAATTTCTGTGTTACATGGTCAATACGAAGGTCAGAGGGATACAGTAAACCTGAAGTGAAGCATCGGAATCTATAACTAGTGTCACAGGAATGGTCCAAAACATAGACAATAGGATGGGTCAGTCTTCTTGTACTTTACTCGGCATTGTGCCTTTTCTATTTAATTCCGATGCAATTTCTGTGTTTCGTCGTCAATAAGAAGGTCCAAGGGATTCAGTAAACATGAAGTGAAGCATCAGAATCTATAACTAGTGTCACAGGAATGGTTCAAAACATAGAGAGCTATAAGAGTCAGTCTTCTTGTACTTAAGTCGGCATTGTGCCTTTTGTATTTAATTCTGATGCATTTTCTGTGTTTCATCGTCAATGAGAAGGTCTGAGGGACACAGAAAACCTGAAGTGAAGCATCAGAATGTATAACTAGTGTCACAGGAATGATTAAAAACATAGACAGTAGGAAGAGTCAGTCTTCTTGTACGTAAGTCGGCATTGTGCCTTTTCTATTTAATTCTGATGCAATTTCTGTGTTTCATCGTCAATAAGAAGGTCATATGGATACAGTAAACCTGAAGTGAAGTATCGGAATTTATAACTAGTGTCACTGGAATGGTTCAAAACATAGACAATAGGAAGGGTCAGTCATCTTGTACTTAAGTCGGCATTGTGCCTTTTCTATTTGATTCCGATGCAATTTCCGTGTTTCATCGTCAATAAGAAGGTCCAAGGGATACAGTAAACCTGCAGTGAGGCATCGGAATCTATAACTTGTGTCACAGGAATGTTTCAAGGCATAGACAGTAAGAAGAGTCAGTCCTCTTGTACTTAAGTCGGAATTGTGCTTTTTGTATTTAATTCCGATGTAATTTCTGTGTTTCATCGTCAATAAGAATATCAGATGGATACAGTAAACCTGAAGAGAAGCATCGGAATGTATAACTAGTGTCACAGGAATCGTTCAAAACATAGACTGTAGGAAGCGTCCGTCTTCTTCTAGTTGAGTCGGCATTGTGCCATTTGTATTTATTTCCGATGCAATTACTGTGTTTCATCATCAATAATAAGGTCAGAGGGATACAGTAAACCTGAAATGAAGAATCGGAATCTATAACTAGTGTCACAGGAATGGTTCAAACATAGACAGTAGGAGGAGTCATTCTTCTTGTACTTAAGTCGCCATTGTGCCTTTTGTATTTAATTCCGCGCAATTTCTGTGTTTCATCGTAAAAAAGGAGGTCCAAGGGATACAGTAAACCTGAAGTGAAGTATTGCAATCTCTAACTAGTGTCACAGGAGTTGTTCAAACATAGTAAGAAGAGTCAGTCTTCTTGTACTTAAGTCGGCATTGTGCCTTTCGTATTTTATTCCGATGAAATTTCTTTGTTTCATCGTCAATAAGAAGGTCCAAGGGATACAGTAAACCTGAAGTGAAGCATCGGAATCTATAACTAGTGTCACAGGAATGGTTCAAAACATAGACAATGGGATGGGTCAGTCTTCTTGTA
Source organism: Schistocerca piceifrons (assembly GCF_021461385.2). Lineage (NCBI taxonomy): Eukaryota > Metazoa > Arthropoda > Insecta > Orthoptera > Acrididae > Schistocerca > Schistocerca piceifrons. The sequence continues at coordinate 390,277 of NW_025727781.1, forward strand.
CTTTAGTCGGCATTGTGCCTTTACTATTTAATTCCGATGCAATTTCTGTGTTTCATCGTCAATACGAAGGTCGAAGGGATACAGTAAACCTGAAGTGAAGCATCGGAATCTATAACTAGTGTCACAGGAATGGTTCAAAACATAGAGAGCTATAAGAGTCAGTCTTCTTGTACTTAAGTCGGCATTGTGCCTTTTGTATTTAATTCTGATGCATTTTCTGTGTTTCATCGTCAATGAGAAGGTCTGAGGGACACAGAAAACCTGAAGTGAAGCATCAGAATGTATAACTAGTGTCACAGGATTGATTCAAAACATAGACAGTAGGAAGAGTCAGTCTTCTTGTACGTAAGTCGGCATTGTGCCTTTTCTATTTAATTCTGATGCAATTTCTGTGTTTCATCGTCAATAAGAAGGTCATATGGATACAGTAAACCTGAAGTGAAGTATCGGAATTTATAACTAGTGTCACAGGAATGGTTCAAAACATAGACAGTAGAAAGAATCAGTCTTCTTGTACTTAAGTCCGCATTGTGCTTTTTGTATTTAATTCCGATGCAATTTCTGTGTTTCATCGGCAATATGAAGGTCAGAGGGATACAGTAAACCTGAAGTGAAGCATCGAAATCTATAACTACTGCCAGAGGAATGGTTCAAAACATAGACTGTAGGAACAGTCAGTCTTCTTGTACATAAGTCGGCATTGTGCCTTTTGTATTTAATTCCGATGCAATTTCTGTGTTTCGTCGTCAATAAGAAGGTCCGAGGGATACAGTAAACCTGAAGTGAAGCATCGGAATCTATAACTAGTGTCACAGGAATGGTTCAAAACATAGAGAGCTATAAGAGTCAGTCTTCTTGTACTTAAGTCGGCATTGTGCCTTTTGTATTTAATTCTGATGCATTTTCTGTGTTTCATCGTCAATGAGAAGGTCTGAGGGACACAGAAAACCTGAAGTGAAGCATCAGAATGTATAACTAGTGTCACAGGAATGATTCAAAACATAGACAGTAGGAAGAGTCAGTCTTCTTGTACGTAAGTCGGCATTGTGCCTTTTCTATTTAATTCTGATGCAATTTCTGTGTTTCATCGTCAATAAGAAGGTCATATGGATACAGTAAACCTGAAGTGAAGTATCGGAATTTATAACTAGTGTCACAGGAATGGTTCAAAACATAGACAGTAGAAAGAATCAGTCTTCTTGTACTTAAGTCCGCATTGTGCTTTTTGTATTTAATTCCGATGCAATTTCTGTGTTTCATCGTCAAGAAGAAGGTCCAAATGATACAGTAAACCTGAAGCGAGGCATCGGAATCTATAAGTAGTGTCACAGGAATGTTTCAAAACGTAGACAGTAAGAAGAGTCAGTTCTCTTGTACTTACGTCGGCATTGTGCCTTTTCTATTTAATTCCGTTGCAATTTCTGTGTTTCGTCGTCAATAGGAAGGTCCAACGAATACAGTAAACCTGAAGCATCGGAATCAATAACTAGTGTCACAAGAATGGTTCAAAACATAGACAGTAAGATGAGTCAGTCTTCTAGTATATAAGTCGGCATTGTGCCATTTGTATTTAATTCCGATGTAATATCTGTGTTTCATCGTCAATAAGAAGGTCAGATGGATACAGTAAACCTGAAGTGAAGCATCGGAATCTATAACTAGTGTCACAGGAATGGTTCAAAACATAGACAGTAGGAAGAGTCAGACTACTTGTACTTAAGGCGGCATTGTGCCTTTTGTATTTAATTCCGATGCAATTTCTGTGTCTCATCGTCAATAATACGGTCCAAGGGATACAGTAAACCTGAAGTGAAGCATCGGAATCTATAACTAGTGTCACAGGAATGGTTCAAAACATAGACAGTAATAAGAGACAGTCTTCTTGTACTTAAGTCGGCATTGTTCATTTTGTATTTAATTCCGATGCAATTTCTGTGTTTCATCGTCAATAAGAAGGTCAGAGGGATACAGTAAACCTGAAGTGAAGCATCGGTATCTACAACTAGTGTCACAGGAATGGTTCAAAACATAGACAGTAGGAAGAGTCATTCTTCTTGTACTTAAGTCGGCATTGTGCCCTTTGTATTTAATTCCGATGCAATTTCTGTGATTCATCGTCAAAAAGGAGGTCCATGGGATACAGTAAACCTGAAGTGAAGCATCGGAATCCATAACTAGTGTCACAGGAGTTGTTCATAACATAGACAGTAAGAAGAGTCAGTATTCTTGTAGTTAAGTCAGCATTGTGCCATTTCTAATTAATTCCGATGCAATTTCTGTGTTTCATCTTCAATCGGAAGGTCAGAGGGATACAGTAAACCTGAAGTGAAGCATCGGAATCTATAACTAGTGTCACATAAATGGTTCAAAACATACACAGTAAGAAGAGTCGGTCTTCGTGAACTTAAGTCGGCATTGTGCCTTTTCTAATTAATTCCGATGCAATTTCTGTGTTACATGGTCAATACGAAGGTCAGAGGGATACAGTAAACCTGAAGTGAAGCATCGGAATCTATAACTAGTGTCACAGGAATGGTTCAAAACATAGACAATAGGATGGGTCAGTCTTCTTGTACTTTACTCGGCATTGTGCCTTTTCTATTTATTTCCGATGCAATTTCTGTGTTTCGTCGTCAATAAGAAGGTCCAAGGGATTCAGTAAACATGAAGTGAAGCATCAGAATCTATAACTAGTATCACAGGAATGTTTCATAATATAGACAGTAAGAAGAGTCAGACCTTATCTACTGAAGTCGGCATTGTGCTTTTTGTATCTAATTCCGATGCAATTTCTATGTTTCATCGTCAATGAGAAGGTCAGAGGGATACAGAAAACCTGAAGTGAAGCATCGAAATCTATAACTAGTGTCACAGGAATGGTTCAAAACATAGACAGTAGGAACAGTCAGTCTTCTTGTACTTAAGCCGGCATTGTGCCTTTTCTATTTAATTCCGATGCAATTTCTGTGTTTTGTCGTCAATAAGAAGGCCCTAGGGATACAGTAAACCTGAAGTGAAGCACCGGAATCCATAACTAGTGTCACAGGAATGGTTCAAAACATAGTCAGTAAGATGAGTCAGTCTTCTTGTACTTAATTCGGCATTGTGCCTTTTTATTTAATTCCGATGCAATTTCTGTGTTTCGTCGTCGATAAGAAGGTCCAAGGGATACAGTAAACCTGAAGTGAAGCATCGGAATCTATAATTAGTGTCACAGAAATGGTTCAAAACATAGTCAGTAAGAAGAGTCAGTCTTTTTGTACTTAAGTCGGCATTATGCCTTTTCTATTTAATTCCGATGCCATTTCTGTGTTTCATCGTCAATAAGAAGGTCAGAGGGATACAGTAAACCTAAAGTGAAGCATCGGAATGTATAACTAGTGTCACAGGATTCGTTCAAAACATAGACAGTAGGAAGAGTCCGTCTTCTTCTAGTTGAGTCGGCATTGTGCCTTTTGTATTTATTTCCGATGCAATTTCTGTGTTTCATCGTCAATAAGAAGGTCAGAGGGTTACAGTAAACCTGAAGTGAGGCATCGGAATTTATAACTAGTGTCACAGGAGTGGTTCAAAACATAAACAGAAAGAAGAGTCAGTTTTCTTGTACTTAAGTCGGCATTGTGCCTTTTGTACTTAATTCCGATGCAATTTCTGTGTTTCATCGTCAATAAGAAGGTCAGAGGGATACAGTAACCCTGAAGTGAAGGATCGGAATCTATAACTAGTGTCACAGGTATGGTTCAAACATAGACAGTAGGAAGAGTCATTCTTCTTGAACTTAAGTCGGCATTGAGCCTTTTGTATTTAATTCCGATGCAATTTCTGTGCTTCATCGTCAAAAAGGAGGTCCAAGAGATACAGTAAACCTGAAGTGAAGCATCGGAATCTATACCTAGTGTCACAGGAGTTGATCAAACATAGACAGTAAGAAGAGTCAGTCTCCTTGTACTTAAGTCGGCATTGTGCCTTTTGTATTTAATTCCGATGAAATTTCCTTGCTCCATCGTAAATAAGAAGGTCCAAGGGATGCAGTACACCTGAAGTGAAGCATCGGAATCTATAACTAGTGTCACAGGAATGGTTCAAATCATAGACAATAGGAAGGGTCAGTCTTCTTGTACTTTAGTTGGCATTGTGCCTTTACTATTAAATTCCCATGCAATTTCTGGAATTCGTCGTCAATAAGAAGGTCCAAGGGATACAGTAAACCTGAAGTGAATCATCGGAATCTATAACTAGTGTCACAGGAATGTGTCACAACATAGACAGTAAGAAGAGTCAGTCCTCTTGTACTTAAGTCGGCATTGTGCTTTTTGTATCCAATTCCGATGCAATATCTGAGTTTCATCGTCAATAAGAAGGTCCGAGGGATACAGTAAACCTGAAGTGAAGCATCGGAATCTATAACTAGTGTCACAGGAATGGTTCAAAACATAGACAGTAGGAACAGTCAGTCTTCTTGTACTTAAGTCGGCATTGTGACTTTTGTATTTAATTCCGATGCAATTTCTGTGTTTCATCGTCAATAAGAAGGTCAGAGGGATACAGTAAACCAGAAGTAAAGCATCGGAATGTATAACTAGTGTCACAGGTATGGTTCAAAACATAGTCAGTAAGAGTAGTCAGTCTTCTTGTACTTAATTCGGCATTGTGCCTTTTTATTAAATTCCGATGCAATTTCTGTGTTTCATCGTCAATAAGAAGGTCCATGGGATACAGTAAACCTGAAGTGAAGCATCGGATTCTATAACTAGTGTCACAGAAATGGTTCAAAACATAGTCAGTAAGAAGAGTCAGTCTTCATGTACTTAAGTCGGCATTGTGCCTTTTCTATTTAATTCCGATGCAATTTCTGTGTTTCATCGTCAATAAGAAGGTCAGAGGGATACAGTAAACTTGAAGTGAAGCATGGGAATGTATAACTAGTATCACAGGAATCGTTCAAAGCATAGACAGTAGGAAGAGTCCGTCTTCTTCCAGTTGAGTGGGCATTGTGCCTTTTGTATTTAATTCCCATGCAATTTCTGTGTTTCATCGTCAATAAGAAGGTCAGAGGGATACAGTAAACCTGAAGTGATGCATCGGAATCTGTAACTAGTGTCACAGGAATGGTTCAAAGCAAAGACAGTAGGAAGAGTCATTCTTCTTGTACTTAAGTCGGCATTGTGGATTTTCTATTTAATTCCGATGCAAATTCTGTGTTTCATCGTAAATAAGACGGTCAGAGGGATACAGTAAACCTGAAGTGAATCATCGGAATTTATAACTAGTGTCACAGGAATGGTTCAAAACATAGACAGTAGGAAGAGTCAGTCTACATGTACTTAAGACGGCATTGTGCCTTTTGTATCTAATTCCGATGCAATTTTTGTGTTTCAACTTCAATCAGAAGGCCCAAGGGATACAGTAAACCTCAAGTGAAGCATCGGAATCTATAACTAGTGTCACAGGAATGGTTCAAACATAGTCAGTAAGAAGAGTCAGTCTTCTTGTACTTAAGTCGGCATTATGCTTTTTCTATTTACTTCCAATGCAATTTCTGTGCTTCATCGTCAATGAGAAGGTCAGAGGGATACAGTAAACCTGAAGTGAAGCATCGGAATCTATAACTAGTGTCACAGGAATGATTCAAAACATAGAGAGTAATAAGAGTCGGTCTTCTTGTACTTAAGTCTGCATTGTGCCTTTTGTATTTAATTTCGATGCAATTTCTGTGTTTCATCCTCAATAAGAGCTTCAGAAGGGTACAGTAAACCTGAAGTAAAGCATCGGAATCTATAACTAGTGTCACAGAAATGGTTCTAAACATAGTCAGTAAGAAGAGTCAGTCTTCTTGTACTTAAGTCGGCATTGTGCCTTTTCTATATAATTCCGATGCAATTTCTGTGTTTCATCGTCAATAAGAAGGTCAGAGGGATAAAGTAAACTTGAAGTGAAGCAAGGGAATGCATAACTAGTTTCACAGGAGTCGTTCAAAACTTAGACAGTGGGTAGAGTCCGTCTTCTTCTAGTTGAGTGGGCATTGTGCCTTTTGTATTTATTACCCATGCAATTTCTGTGTTTCATCGTCAATAAGAAGGTCAGAGGGATACAGTAAACCTGAAGTGAAGCATCGGAATCTATAACTAGTGTCACAGGAATGGTTCAAAACAAAGACAAGAGGAAGAGTCATTCTTCTTGTACTTAAGACGGCATTGTGGGTTTTCTATTTAATTCCGATAAAAATTCTGTGTTTCATCGTCAATAAGACAGTCAGAGGGATACAGTACACCTGAAGTGAATCATCGGAATCTATAACTAGTGTCACAGGAATGTTTTGAAACATAGTCAATAAGAAGAGTCAGTCTTCTTGTACTTAAGTCGGCATTGTGCCTTATTTATTTAATTCCGATGCAATTTCTGTGTATCATCGTCAATATGAAGGTCAGATGGATACAGTAAACCTGAAGTGAAGCATCGGAATCTATAACTAGTGTCACAGTAATGGTTCAAAACATAGACAGTAGGAGGAGTCAGTCTTCTTGTACTTAAGTCGGCATTGTGCCGTTTGTATTTAATTCCGATGCAATTTCTGTGTTTCATCGTCAAGAAGAAGGTCCAAGGGATGCAGTAAACCTGAAGTGAGTCATCGGATTCTATAACTAGTGTCACAGGAATGGTTCAAATCTTAGTCAGTAAGAAGAGTCAGTCTTCTTGTACTTAAGTCGGCATTGTGCCTTTTCTATATAATTCCGTTGCAATTTCTGTGTCTCATCGTCAATAAGGAGGTCCAAGGGATGCACTACACCTGAAGTGAAGCATCGGAATCTATAACTAGTGTCACAGGAATGGTTCAAAACATAGACAGTAAGAAGAGCCAGACCTCTTGTACTTAAGTCGTCATTGTGCCTTTTCTATTTAATTCCGATGCAATTTCTGTGTTTTGTCGTCAATAAGAAGGCCCTAGGGATACAGTAAACCTGAAGTGAAACACCGGAATCCATAACTAGTGTCACAGGAATGGTTCAAAACATAGACAGTAATAAGAGACAGTCTTCTTGTACTTAAGTCGGCATTGTGCCTTTTGTCTTTAATTCCGATGCAATTTCTGTGTCTCACCGTCAAAAAGAAGGTCAGAGGGAGACAGTAAACCTGAAGTGAAGCATCGGAATCTATAACTAGTGTCACAGGAATGGTTCAAATCATAGAGAGTAGGAAGAGTCAGTCTTCTTGTACTTAAGACGGCATTGTGCCTTTTGTATTTAATTCCGATGCAATTTCTGTGTTTCATCGTCAATAAGAAGGTCAGAGGGATACAGTAAACCTGAAGTGAAGCATCGGAATCTATAACTAGTGTCACAGGAATGGTTCAAAACATAGTCAGTAAGATGAGTCAGTCTTCTTGTACTTAATTCGGCATTGTGCCTTTTTATTTAATTCCGATGCAATTTCTGTGTTTCGTCGTCGATAAGAAGGTCCAAGGGATACAGTAAACCTGAAGTGAAGCATCGGAATCTATAATTAGTGTCACAGAAATGGTTCAAAACATAGTCAGTAAGAAGAGTCAGTCTTTTTGTACTTAAGTCGGCATTGTGCCTTTTCTATTTAATTCCGATGCAATTTCTGTGTTTCATCGTCAATAAGAAGGTCAGAGGGATACAGTAAACTTGAAGTGAAGCATGGGAATGTATAACTAGTATCACAGGAATCGTTCAAAGCATAGACAGTAGGAAGAGTCCGTCTTCTTCCAGTTGAGTGGGCATTGTGCCTTTTGTATTTAATTCCCATGCAATTTCTGTGTTTCATCGTCAATAAGAAGGTCAGAGGGATACAGTAAACCTGAAGTGATGCATCGGAATCTGTAACTAGTGTCACAGGAATGGTTCAAAGCAAAGACAGTAGGAAGAGTCATTCTTCTTGTACTTAAGTCGGCATTGTGGATTTTCTATTTAATTCCGATGCAAATTCTGTGTTTCATCGTAAATAAGACGGTCAGAGGGATACAGTAAACCTGAAGTGAATCATCGGAATTTATAACTAGTGTCACAGGAATGGTTCAAAACATAGACAGTAGGAAGAGTCAGTCTACATGTACTTAAGACGGCATTGTGCCTTTTGTATCTAATTCCGATGCAATTTTTGTGTTTCAACTTCAATCAGAAGGCCCAAGGGATACAGTAAACCTCAAGTGAAGCATCGGAATCTATAACTAGTGTCACAGGAATGGTTCAAACATAGTCAGTAAGAAGAGTCAGTCTTCTTGTACTTAAGTCGGCATTATGCTTTTTCTATTTACTTCCAATGCAATTTCTGTGCTTCATCGTCAATGAGAAGGTCAGAGGGATACAGTAAACCTGAAGTGAAGCATCGGTATCTATAACTAGTGTCACAGGAAT
>NW_025727782.1:300000-377781 GCF_021461385.2 Schistocerca piceifrons
TACTGTATCCCTTGGACTTTCTTATTGACGATGAAACACAGAAATTGTTTCGGAATTAAATACAGAAGCACAATGCCGACTTAAGTACAAGAAGACTGACTCATCTTACTGTCTATGATTTGAACCATTCCTGTGACACTAGTTATAGATTCCGATGCTTCACTTCAGGTGTACTGTATCCCTTGGACGTTCTTACTGACGATGAAACACAGAAATTGTGTCGGAATTAAATACAAAAGCACAATGCCGACTTAAGTACAAGGAGACTGACTCTTCTTACTGACTATGTTTTGAACCATTCCTGTGACACTGTTATAGATTCCGATGCTTCACTTCAGGTTTACGGTAACCCTCTTACCTTCTTATTGACGATGAAACACAGAAATTGCATCGGAATTCAATTAAAAGGCACAATGCCGACTTAAGTACAAGAAGACTGACTCTTCTTACTGACTATGTTTTGAACCATTCCTGTGACACTAGTTAAGGATTCCGATGCTTCACTTCAGGTTTACTGTATCCCTCTGACCCTCTAATTGACAATGAAACACAGAAATTGCATCGGAATTAAATACAAAAGGCACAATGCCGACTTAAGTACAAGAAGACTGACTCTGCCTACTCCCTATGTTTTGAACCATTCTGTGACACTAGTTATAGATTCCTATTCTTCACTTCAGGTTTACTGTACCCCTCTGACCTTCTTATTGACGACGAGAAACAGAAATTGCATCGGTATTAAATACAAAAGGCACAATGTCGACTTAAGTACAACAAGACTGAGTCTTATTACTGTCTATGCTTTGAACCATTCCTGTGACACTAGTTATAGATTCCGATGCTTCATTTCAGGTTTACTGTATCCCTTGGACCTTCTTATTGACGATGAAACACAGAAATTGCATCGGAATTGAATACAAAATGCACAATGCCAACTTATGAACAAAAGACTGACTCATCTTACTCTCTACGTTTTGAACCATTCCTGTGACACTAGTTATAGATTCCGATGCCTCACTTCAGGTTTACTGTATCCCTCTGACGTCTTATTGACGATGAAACACAGAAATTGCATCGGAATTAAATAGAAAAGGCACAATCCCGACTTAAGTACAAGAAGACTTACTCTTAATACTCTCTATGATTTGAATCATTCCTGTGACACTAGTTATAGATTCCGATGCTTCACTTCAGGTTTACTGTATCCCTTCGACCTTCTTATTGACGATGAAACACAGAAATTGAATCGGAACTAAATACAAAATGCACAATGCCGACTCAAGTACAAGACGAGTGACTCTTCCTAATGTCTATGTTTTGAACGATACCTGTGACACTAGTTATAGATTTTGATGCTTCACTTCAGGATTACTGTGTCCCTCTGACCTTCTTATTGACGGCGAAACACAGAAATTGCATCGGAATTAAATACAAACGGCACAATTCCGACTTAAGTACAAGAGGACTGACTATTCTTACTGACTATGATTTGAACCATTCCTGTGACACTAGTTATAGATTCCAATGCTTCACTTCAGGTTTACTGTATCCCTTGGACCTTCTTATTGACGATGAAACACAGATATTGCATCGGAGTTAAATACAAAAGGCACAATGCCGACTGAAATACAATAATACTGACTCTCCTTACTGACTATGTTTTGAACCATTCCTGTGACACAAGTAAGAGATTCCGATGCTTCACTTCAGGTTTATAGAATCCCTCTGACCTTCTTATTGACGATGAAACACAGAAATTGCATCGGAATTAAAAATAAAAGGCACAATTCTGACTTAAGTACAAGAAGACTGACTCATCTTACTGTCTATGATTTGAACCATTCCTGTGACACTAGTTATAGATTCCGATGCTTCACTTCAGGTGTACTGTATCCCTTGGACTTTCTTATTGACGATGAAACACAGAAATTGTATCGGAATTAAATACAAAAGCACAATGCCGACTTAAGTACAAGTAGACTGACTCTTATTACTGACTATTTTTTGAACCATTCCTGTGACACTAGTTATAGATTCCGATGCTTCACTTCAGGTTTACGGTAACCCTCTGACCTTCTTATTGACGATGAAACACTGAAATTGCATCGGAATTCAATTAAAGGCACAATGCCGACTTAAGTACAAGAAGACTGACTCTTCTTACTGACTATGTTATGAACCATTCCTGTGACACTAGTTATAGATTCCAATGCTTCACTTCAGGTTTACTGTATCCCTTTTACCCTCTTATTGACGATGAAACACAGAAATTGCATCGGAATTAAATACAAAAGACACAATGCCGACTTAAGTACAAGAAGACTGACTCTTCCTACTCCCTATGTTTTGAACCACTCTGTGACACTAGTTATAGATTCCTATGCTTCATTTCAGGTTTACTGTACCCCTCTAACCTTCTTATTGACGATTAAACACAGAAATTGCATCGGAATTCAATTAAAAGGCACAATGCCGACTTAAGTACAAGAAGACTGACTCTTCTTACTGTCTATGATTTGAACCATTCCTGTGACACTTGTTATAGATTCCGATGTTTCACTTAAGGGTTTCTGTATCCCTTGGATCTTCTTATTGACGACGAAACACAGAAATTGCATCGGAATTACATAGAAAAGACACAATGCCTACTTGAGTACAAGAAGACTGACTCTTCTTACTGTCTATGCTTTGAACCACTCCTGTGACACAAGTTATAGAGTCCGATGCTTCACTTCAGGATTCCTGTATCCCTCTGACCTTCCTATTGAAGATGAAACACAGAAATTGCATCGGAATTAAATAGAAAGGGCACTATGCCGACTTAAGTACAAGAAGACTGACACCTCTTAATGTCTATGTTTTGAACCATTCCTCTGACACTAGTTATAGATTCCGATGCTTCACTTCAGGTTTACTGTATCCCTTGCACCTTATTATTGACGATGAACCACAGAAATTACATTGGAATTAAATAGAAATGGCACAATGCCGAATTATGTACAAGAAGACTGACTCATCTTAATGTCTATGTTTGAACTATTCCTGTGACAGTAGTTATAGATTCCGATGCTTCACTTCAGGTTTACTGTATCCCTTGGACCTTCTTATTGGCGACGAAACACAGAAATTGCATCGGAATTAAATAGAAATGGCACAATGCCGACTTAAGTTCAAGAAGACTGACTCTTCATACTGTCTATGTTTTGAACCGATCCTGTGACACTAGTTATAGCTTCCGATGCTTCACTTCAGGTTTACTGTATCCCTTTGACCTTCTTATGGACGATGAAACACAGAAATTGCATCGGAATTAAATAGAAAAGGCACAATGCTGAATTATGTACAAGAAGGCTGACTCATCTTAATGTCTATGTTTGAACTAATCCTGTGACAGTAGTTATAGCTTCCGATGCTTCACTTCAGGTTTACTGTATCCCTTGGACCTTGTTATTGACGATGAATCACCGAAATTGCATCGGAATTAAATACGAAAGGCACAATGCCGACTTAAGTACAAGAAGACTGACTCTTCTTACTTTCTATGCTTTGAACCATTCCTGTGACACTAGTTATAGATTCCGATGCTTCACTTCAGGTGTACTGCATCCCTTGGACCTTATTATTGACGATGAAACACAGAAATTGCATCGGAATTAAATAGAAAAGGCACCATGCCGACTTAAGTACAAGAAGACTGACTCTTCCTACTTTCTATGCTTTGAACCATTCCTGTGACACTAGTTATAGATTCCGATGCTTCACTTCAGGTTTACGGTATCCCTTGGACCTTGTTATCGACGATGAAACACAGAAATTGCATCGGAATTTAATTTAAAAAGCACAATGCCGAATTATGTACAAGAAGACTGACTCATCTTAATGTCTATGTTTGAACTATTCCAGTGACACTAGTTATAGATTCCGATGCTTCACTTCAGATTTGCTGTATCCCTTGGACCTTCTTATCGACGATGAAACACAGAAATTGCATCGGAATTAAATAGAATAGGCACAATGCCGACTTAAGTACAAGAAGACTGACTCTTCATACTGTCTATGCTTTGAACCGATCCTGTGACTCTAGTTATAGCTTCCGATGCTTCACTTCAGGTTTACTGTATCCCTCCGACCTTCTTATTGACGATGAAACACAGAAATCGCATCGGAATTAAATACAAAAGGCACAATGCCGACTTAAGTACAAGGAGATTGACTCTTCTTACTGTCTATGATTTGAAGCATTCCTGTGACACTAATTATAGATTCCGATGCTTCACTTTAGGTGTACTGTATCCCTTGGACTTTCTTATTGACGATGAAAGACAGAAATTGCATCGGAATTAAACACATAAGGAACAATGACGACTTAAGTACAAGTAGACTGACTCTTCTTACTGTCTATGATTTGAAGCATTCCTGTGACACTAATTATAGATTCCGATGCATCACTTTAGGTGTACTGTATCCCTTGGACTTTCTTATTGACGATGAAAGACAGAAATTGCATCGGAATTAAATACAAAAGGCACAATGCCGACTTAAGTACAAGTAGACTGACTCTTCTTAATGACTATGTTTTGAACCATTCCTGTGACACTAGTTATAGATTCCGATGATTCACTTCGGGTTTACTGTATCCCTCTAATCCTCTTTTTGACGATGAAACACAGAAATTGCATCGGAATTAAATATAAAATGCACGATGCTGACTTAAGTACAAGAAGACTGACTCTTCCTACTCTCTATATTTTGAACCATTCTGTGACACTACTTATAGATTCCTATGCTTCACTTCAGGTTTACTGTATCCCTCTGACCTTCGTATTGACGATGAAACACAGAAATTGCATCGGAATTAAATACTAAAGGCACAATGCTGACTTAAGTACAAGAAGACTGACACGTCCTACTGTCTTATTTTTGAACAACTTCTGTGACACTAGTTATAGATTCCGATGCTTCACCTCGGGTTTACTGTATCTCTCTCACCTTCTTATCGACGATGAAACACTGAAATTGCATCTGAATTAGATACAAAAAGCACAATGCCCACTTCAGTACAAGAGGACCGACTTTTCTTGCTGTCTATGTTTGAACCATTCCTGTCACACTAGTTATAGATTCTGATGCTTCACTTCACTTTTACTGTATCCCTTGGACCTTCTTATTGACGACGAAACACAGAAATTGCATCGGAATTAAACAGAAAAGGCACAATGCCGACTTAAGTACAAGAAGAGTGACTCTTCCTACTCTCTACATTTTGAACCATTCTGTGACACTAGTTATAGATTCCTATGCTTCACTTCAGGTTTACTGTATCCCTGTGACCTTCTTATTGACGATGAAACACAGAAATTGCATCCGAATTAAATACAAAAGGCACAATGCGACTTAAGTACAAGAAGACTGACTCAAATTACTGTCTATGTTTTGAACCATTCCTTTGGCACTAGTTATAGATTCCGATGCTTCACTTCAGGTTTACTGTATCCCTTGGACCTTCTTATTGACAATGAAACACAGAAATTGCATCGGAATTAAATACAAAAGGCACAATGCCGACTTGAGTACAAGAAGAATGACTCCTGTTACTGACTATGATTTGAACCATTCCCGTGACACTAGTTATAGGTTCCGATGCCTCACTTCAGGTTTACTGTATCCCTTGGACCTTCTTATTGACGATCAAACACACAAATTGCATCGGAATTAAATACAAAAGGCACAATGCCGACTTAAGGACAAGTAGTCTGACTCTTCCTACTGTCTATATTTTGAACCATTCCCTTGACACTAGTTGTAGATTCCGATGCCTCACTTCAGGTTTACTGTATCCCTCTGACTTCTTATTGACGATGAAACACTGAAATTGCATCGGAATTAAATAGAAAAGGCACAATCCCGACTTAAGTACAAGAAGACTGACTCTTCCTACTGTCTATGTTTTAAACCATTCCTGTGACACTAGTTATAGATTCCGATGCTTCACTTCAGGTTTACTGTATCCCTCAGACCTTCTTAATGACGATGAAACACAGAAATTGCATCGGAATTAAATAGAAAGTGCACAATGCTGACTTAAGTACAAGAAGACTGACTCATCTTACTGTCTATGATTTGAACCATTCCTGTGACACTAGTTATGGATTCCGATGCTTCACCTCAGGTGTACTGTATAACTTGGACCTTCTTATTGGCGACGAAACATAGAAATTACATCGGAATTAAATACAAAGGGCACAATGCCGACTTAACTACAAGTAGACTGACTCTTCTTACTGTCTATGTTTTGAACCAATCCTGTGACACTAGTTACAGATTTCGATGCCTCACTTCAGATTTACTATATCCCTGGGACCTTCTTATTGGCGATGTAAAACAGAAATTACATCGGAATTAAATAGAAAAGGCACAATGCCGACTTAAGTACAAGAAGACCGATTCTTCTTACTGTCTATGATTTGAACCATTCTTGTGACGCTAGTTACAGATTCAGATGCATCACTTCAGGTTTACTGTATCCCTTGGAACTCCTTATTGACGATGAAACACAGATATTGCATCGGAATTAAATACAAAAGGCACAATGCCGACTTAATTACAAGAAGACTCACTCTTCTTACTGACTATATTTTGAACCATTCCTGTGACACTAGTTAGAGATTAAGATGCTTCATTTCAGGTTTACTGTATCCCTCTGACCTTCTAATTGTCGATGAAACACAGTAATTGCGTCGGAAGTAAATTGAAAAGGGCACAATGCCGACTTAAGTACAAGAAGACTGACTCTTCTTACTGTCTATGTTTCGAACCATTCCTGTGACACTAGTTATAGATTTCGATGCTTCACTTCAGGTTTACTGTATCTCTTGGACCTTCTTATTGACGATGAAACACAGATATTGCAACGGAATTAAATACAAAATGCACAAATGCCGACTTAAATACAAGAAGACTGCCTCTTCTTTCTGACTATGTTTTGAACCATTCCTGTGACGCTAGTTATAGATTCCGATGCTTCACTTCAGGTTTACTGTATCCCTCTGACCTTCTTATTGACGATGAATCACAGATATTGCATCGGAATTAAATACAAAAGGCACAATGCCGACTTAAGTACAAGAAGACTGACTCTTCTTACTGACTATGTTTTGAACCATTCCTGTGACACTAGTTATTGATTCCGAAGCTTCACTTCAGGTTAACTGTATCCCCCTGACCTTCTTATTGACGATGAATCACAGATATTGCGTCGGAATTAAATACAAAAGGCACAATGCCGACTTAAGTACAAGAAGACTGCCTCTTCTTTCTGACTATGATTTGAACCATTCCTGTGACGCTAGTTATAGATTCCGATGCTTCACTTCAGGTTTACTGTATCCCTCTGTCCTTCTTATTGATGATGAAACACAGAAATTGCATCGGAATTAAATAGAAAAGGCCCAATGCCGACTTAAGTACAAGAAGACAGACTCTTCTTACTGTCTATGATTTGAACCATTCCTGTGACGCTAGTTACAGATTCAGATGCTTCACTTCAGGTTTACTGTATCCCTTGGACCTTCTTATTGACGATGAAACACAGATATTGCATCGGAATTAAATACAAAAGGCACAATGCCGACTGAAATACAATAATACTGACTCTCCTTACTGACTATGTTTTGAACCATTCCTGTGACACAAGTAAGAGATTCCGATGCTTCACTTCAGGTTTATAGAACCCCTCTGACCTTCTTATTGACGATGAAACACAGAAATTGCAACGGAATTAAATACGAAAGGCACACGGCCGACATAAGTACAAGAAGACAGACACTTCTTACTGTCTAAGTTTTGAACCATTCCTGTGAACCTAGTTATAGATTCCGATGCTTCACTTCAGGTTTACTGTATCCCTTGGACCTTGTTATTGACGATGAAACACGGAAATTGCATCGGAATTAACTAGAAAAGCCACAATGCCACTTAAGTACAAGAAGACTGACTCTTCTTACTGTTTATGTTTTGAACCATTCCTGTGACACTAGTTATAGATTCCGACGCCTCACTTCTAAATTACTGTATCCCTCTGAGCTTCTTATTGACGATGAAATACAGAAATTGCATCGAAATTAAATAGAAAAGGCAAAATGCCGACTTAAGTACAAGAAGACTGACTCTTCCTACTATTTATGTTTTGAACCATTCCTGTGACACTAGTTATAGATTCCGATTCTTCACTTCAGGTTTACTGTATCCCTCTGACCTTCTTATTGACGATGAAACACAGAAGTTGCGTCGAAATTAAATACAAAAGGCACAATGCCGACTCAAGTACAAGAAGACGGACTCTTCTTACTCTCTACGTTTTGAACCATTCCTGTGACACTAGTTATAGATTCCGATGCCTCACTTCAGGTTTACTGCATCCCTCTGACGTCTTAATGACGATGAAAAACAGAAATTGCATCGGAATTAAATAGAAAAGGCACAATCCCGACTTAAGTACAAGAAGACTTACTCTTAAAACTCTCTATGTTTTGAATCATTCCTGTGACACTTGTTATAGATTCCGATGCTTCAATTCAGGTTTACTGTATCCCTCTCACGTTCTTATTGACGATGAAACACAGAAATTACATCGGAATTAAATAGAAAATGCACAATGCTGACATAAGAACAAGAAGACTGACTCATCTTACTGTCTATGATTTGAACCATTCCTGTGACACTAGTTATAGGTTCCGATGCTTCACTTCAGGTGTACTGCATCCCTTGGACTTTCTTATTGACGATGAAACACAGAAATTGTATCGGAATTAAATACAAAAGGCACAATGCCGACTTAAGTAGGAGTAGACTGACCCGTCTTACTGTCTATGTTTTGAACGATACCTGTGACACTAGTTATAGATTTTGATGCTTCACTTCAGTTTTACTGTGTCCCTCTGACCTTCTTGTTGACGACGAGACACAGAAATTGCATCGGAAATAAATACAATAGGCACAATTCCGACTTAAGTACAAGAGGACTGTCTCTTCTTACTGACTATGATTTGAACCATTCCTGTGACACTAGTTATAGATTCCAATGCTTCACTTCAGGTTAACTGTATCCCTCTGACCTTCTTATTGACGATTAAACACAGAAATTGCATCGGAATTCAATAAAAATACACAATGCCGGCTTGAGTACAAGAAGACTGACTCTTGCAACTGTCAATGTTTTGAACCATTCCTGTGACACTAGTTATAGATTCCGATGATTCACTTCAGGTTTACTGTATCCCTCTGACCTTCTTATTCACGATGAAACACGGAAATTGCATCGGAATTAAATACAAAATTCACAATGCCGACTCTAGTACAAAAATACTGACTCTTCCTACTGTCTGTTTTGAACCATTCCTGTGCACTAGTTATAGATTCCGATGCTTCACTTCAGGTTTACTGTATCCCTCTGACCCTCTTATTGACGATGAAACACAGATATTGCATCGGAATTAAATACAAAAGGAACAATGCCGACTTAAGTACAAGAAGACAGACTCTTCATACTCCCTATGTTTTGAACCATTCTGTGACACTAGTTATAGATTCCTATGCTTCACTTCAGGTTTACTGTACCCCTCTGACCTTCTTATTGACGATGAAAAACAGAAATTGCATCGGAATTAAATACAAAAGCACAATGTCGACTTAAGTACAAGAAGACTGAGTGTTATTACTGTCTATGCTTTGAACCATTCCTGTGACACTAGATACAGATTCCGATGCTTCATTTCAGGTTTACTGTATCCCTTGGACCTTCTTATTGACGATGAAACACAGAAATTGCATCGGAATTAAATACAAAATGCACAATGCCGACTTATGTACAAAAGACTGACTCATCTTACTGTCTATGTTTTGAACCATTCCTGTGACACAAGTTATAGAGTCCGATGTATCACTTCAGGTTTCCTGTATCACTCTGATCTTCCTATTGAAGATGAAACACAGAAATTGCATCGGAATTAAATAGAAAATGCACAATGCCGTCTAAAGTACAAGAAGACTGACACCTCTTAATGTCTATGTTTTGAACCATTCCTGTGACACTAGTTATAGATTCCAATGCTTCACTTCAGGTTTACTGTATCCCTTGCAGCTTCTTATTGACGATGAATCACAGAAATTACATTTGAATAAAATGGAAAAGACACAATGCCGAATTATGTACAAGAAGACTGACTCATCTTAATGTCTATGTTTGAGCTATTCCTGTGACACTAGTTATAGATTCCGATGCTTCACTTCAGGGTTACTGTATCCCTTGGACCTTCTTATTGGCGACGAAACACAGAAATGCATCGGAATTAAATAGAAATGGCACAATGCCGACTTAAGTTCAAGAAGACTGACTCTTCATACTGTCTATGTTTTGAACAATTCCTGTGACACTAGTTATAGCTTCCGATGCTTCACTTCAGGTTTACTGTATCCCTTGGACCTTCTTATGGACGATGAAACACAGAAATTGCATCGGAATTAAATAGAAAAGGCACAATGCCGAATTATGTACAAGAAGACTGACTCATCTCAATGTCTATGTTTGAACTATTCCTGTGACAGTAGTTATAGCTTCCGATGCTTCACTTCAGGTTTACTGTATCCCTTGGACCTTGTTATTGACGATGAATCACCGAAATTGCATCGGAATTAAATACGAAGTGCACAATGCCGACTTAAGTACAAGAAGACTGACTCTTCTTACTGTCTATGCTTTGAACCATTCCTTTGACACTAGTTATAGATTCCGATGCTTCACTTCAGGTGTACTGCATCCCTTGGACCTTCTTATTGACGATGAAACCCAGAAATTGCATCGGAATTAAATAGAAAAGGCACAATGCTGACTTAAGTACAAGAAGACTGAGTTATCTTACAGTCTATGATTTGAACCATTCCTGTGACACTAGTTATAGATTTCGATGCTTCACTTCAGGTGTACTGTATCCCTTGGACTTTCATATTGACGATGAAACACTGAAATTGCATCTGAATTAGATACAAAAAGCACAATGCCGACTTCAGTACAAGAGGACCGACTTTTCTTACTGTCTATGTTTTGAACCATTTTTGTGACACTAGTTATAGATTCCGATGCTTCACTTGAGGTTTACTGTATCCCTCTGACCCTCATATTGACGATGAAACACAGAAATTGCATCGGAATTAAATGCAAAAGGGACAATGCCGACTTAAGTACAAGAAGACTGACTCTAATTACTGTCAATCTTTGAACCATTCCTGTGACACTAGTTATAGATTCCGATGCTTCACTTCAGGTTTACTGTATCCCTTGGACCTTCTTATTGACGATGAAACACAGAAATTGCATCGGAATTAAATACAAAAGGCACAATGCCGACTTAACTACAAGAAGACTGACTCCTGTTACTGACTATGCTTTGAACCATTCCCGTGACACTAGTTATAGATTCCGATGCTTCACTTCAGTTTTACTGTATCCCTTGGACCTTCTTATTGACGACGAAACACAAAAATTGCATCGGAATTAAAAAAAAAAGGCACAATGCCGACTTGAGTACAAGAAGACTGACCCTTCCTATTATCTATGATTTGAACCATTCCTGTGACACTAGTTATAGATTCCGATGCTTCACCTCTGGTTTACTGTATCTCTCTGACCATCTTATTGACGATGAAACACTGAAATTGCATCTGGATTAGATACAAAAAGCACAATGCCGACTTCAGTACAGGAGGACCGACTTTTCTTACTGTCTATGATTTGAACAATTCCTGTGACACTAGTTATAGATTCCGATGCTTCACTTCAGTTTTACTGTATCCCTTGGACCTTCCTATTGACGACGAAACACAGAAATTGCATCGGAATTAAATAGAAAAGGCACAATGCCGACTTGAGTACAAGAAGGCGGACCCTTCCTATTATCTATGATTTGAACCATTCCTGTGACACTAGTTATAGATTCCCATGCTTCACTTCAGTTTTACTGTATCCCTTGGACCTTCCTATTGACGACGAAACACAGAAATTGCATCGGAATTAAATAGAAAAGGCACAATGCTGACTTAAGTGCAAGAAGACTGACTTATCTTACAGTCTATGATTTGAATCATTCCTGTGACACTAGTTATAGAATCCGATGCTTCACTTCAGGTGTACTGTATCCCTTGGACTTTCTTATTGAAGATGAAACACAGAAATTGCGTCGGAATTAAATACAAAAGGCACAATGCCGACTTAAGTACAAGTAGACTGACTCTTCTTACTGTCTATGTTTGAACCATTCCTGTGACACTAGTTATAGATTCCGATGCTTCACTTCAGGTTTACTGTGTCCCTCTGACCTTCTTATTGACGGCGAAACACAGAAATTACATCGGAATTAAATACAAGAGGCACAATGCCGACTTAAGTACAAGAAGACTAACTCTCCTTACTGACTATGTTTTGAACCATCCTATGACACTAGTTATAGATTCCGATGCTTCACTTCAGGTTTACTGTATCCCTCTGACCATCTTATTGACGATGAAACACAGAAATTGCATCGGAATTAAATACAAAAGGCACAATGCAGACTTAAGTACAAGAAGAGTGACTCTTCCTACTCTCTATATTTTGAACCATTCTGTGACACTAGTTATAGATTCCTACGCTTCACTTCAGGATTACTGTATCCCTGTGACCTTCTTATTGACGATGAAACACAGTAATTGCATCGGAATTCAATACAAAAGGCACAATACCGACTTAAGTACAAGAAGACTGACTCTAATTAGTGTCTATGTTTTGAACCACTCCTGTGACACTAGTTATAGATTCCGATGCTTCACTTCAGGTTTCCTGTTACCCTTGGACCTTTATATTGACGATGAAAAACAGAAATTGCATCGGAATTAAATAGAAAAAGCACAATGCCGACTTAAGTACAAGAAGTCCGATTCTTCTTACTGTCTATGATTTGTACCATTCCTGTGACGCTAGTTACAGATTCCGATGCTTCACTTCACGTTTACTGTATCCCTTGGACCTTCTTATTGACGATGAAACACAGATATTGCATCGGAATTAAATACAAAAGGCACAATGCCGACTTAAGTACAAGAAGACTCACTCTTCTTACTGACTATGTTTTGAACCATTCCGGTGACACTAGTTATAGATTCCGATGCTTCACTTCAGGTTTACTGTATCCCTCTGACTTTCTTATTGACGATGAAACACAGAAATTGCATCGGAATTAAATACAAAATGCACAAATGCCGACTTATGTACAAGAAGACAGACTCTTATTACTGACTAAGTTTTGAACCATTCCTGTGACACTAGTAATAGATTCAGAAGCTTCCCTTCAGGTTTACTGTATCCCTCTGACCTTCTTATTGACGATGAAACACAGATATTGCATCGGAATTAAACAGAAAAGGCACAATGCCGAATTAAGTACAAGGAGACTGACTCTTCTTACTGTCTATGTTTTAAACCATTCCTGTGACGCTAGTTATAGATTCCGATGCTTCACTTCAGGTTTACTGTATCCCTCTGACCTTCTTATTGATGATAAAACACAGAAATTGCATCGGAATTAAATAGAAAAGGCACAATGCCGACTTCAGTGCAAGAAGACAGACTCTTCTTACTGTCTATGATTTGAACCATTCCTGTGACGCTAGTTACAGATTCAGATGCTTCACTTCAGGTTTACTGTATCCCTTGGACCTTCTTATTGACGATGAAACACAATTACTGCATCGGAATGAAATAGAAAAGGCACAATGCCGACTTAAGTACAAGAATACTGACTCTTCTTACTGACTATGTTTTGAACCATTCCTGTGACACAAGTAAGAGATTCCGATGCTTCACTTCAGGTTTATTGTATCCCTCTGACCTTCTTATTGACGATGAAACACAGAAATTGCAACGGAATTAAATACGAAAGGCACACTGCCGACATAAGTACAAGAAGACTGACTCTTCTTACTGTCTAAGTTTTGAACCATTCCTGTGTACCTAGTTATAGATTCCGATGCTTCCCTTCAGGTTTACTGTATCCCTTGGACCTTGTTATTGACGATGAAACACGGAAATTGCATCGGAAATAACTAGAAAGTGCACAATGCCGACTTAAGTACAAGAAGACTCACTCTTCATACTGTTTATGTTTTGAACCATTCCTGTAACACTAGTTATAGATTCCGATGCCTCACTTCTATTTTACTGTATCCCTCTGAACTTCTTATTGACGATGAAACACAGAAATTACATCGGAATTAAATAGAAAAGGCAAAATGCCGACTTAAGTACAAGAAGACTGACTCTTAATACTTTTTATGTTCTGAACCATTTCTGTGACACTAGTTATAGATTCCGATTCTTCACTAAAGGGTTACTGTATCCCTCTGACCTTCTTATTGACGATGAAACACAGAAGTTGCATCGAAATTGGATACAAAAGGCACAATGCCGACTCAAGTACAAGAAGGCTGACTCTTCTTACTCTCTACGTTTTGAACCATTCCTGTGACACTATTTATAGATTCCGATGCCTCACATCAGGTTTACTGTATCCCTTCGACCTTCTTATTGAGGATGAAACACAGAAACTGCATCGGAATTAAATAGAAAATGCACAAAGCTGACTTAAGGACAAGATGACTGAATCATATTGCTGTCTATGATTTGAACCATTCCTGTGACACCAGTTATAGATTCCGATTCTTCACTTCAGGTGTACTGCATCCCTTGGACTTTCTTATTGACGATGAAACACAGAAATTGTATCGGAATTAAATACAAAAGGCACAATGCCGACTTAAGTAGAAGTAGACTGACCCTTCTTACTGTCTATGTTTTGAACGATACCTGTGACACTAGTTCTAGATTTTGATGCTTCACTTCAGGTTTACTGTGTCCCTCTGACCTTCTTATTGACGACGAAACACAGAAATTGCATCGGAATTAAATACAAAAGGCACAGTTCCAACTTAAGTACAAGACGACTGACTCTTCTTACTGACTGTGATTTGAACCATTCCTGTGACACTAGTTATAGATTCCAATGCTTCACTTCAGGTTTACAGTATCCCTCCGACGTTCTTATTGACGATTAAACACAGAAATTGCACCGGAATTCAATAAAAATACACAATGCCGACTTGAGTACAAGAAGACTGACTCTTCCAACTGTCAATGTTTTGAACCATTCCTGTGACACTAGTTATAGATTCCGATGATTCACTTCAGGTTTACTGTATCCCTCTGACCTTCTTATTGACGATGAAACACAGAAATTGCATCGGAATTAAATACAAAAGGCACAATGCCGACTCTAGTACATGAAGACTGACTCTTCCTACTGTCTATGTTTTGAACCATTCCTGTGACACTAGTTATAGATTCCGATGCTTAACGTCAGGTTTATTGTATCCCTCTGACCTTCCTATTGTCGATGAAACACAGAAATTGCATCGGAATTAAATAGAAATGGCACAATGCTGACTTAAGTACAAGAAGACTGACTCATCTTACTTTTTATGATTTGAACCATTCCTGTGACACTAGTTATAGATTCACATGCTTCTCTTCAGGTGTACTGTATCCCTTGGGCTTTCTTATTGACGACGAAACACAGAAGTTGCATCGGAATTAAATAGAAAAGACGCAATGCCTACTTTAGTACAAGAAGACTGACTCTTCTTACTGTCTATGTTTTGAACCATTACTGTGACACAAGTTATAGTGTCCGATGCTTCACTTCAGGATTCCTGTACCCCTCTGACCTTCCAATTGAAGATGAAACACAGAAATTGCATCGGAATTAAATAGAAAAGGCACAATGCCGACTTCAGTACAAGAAGACTGACGCCTCTTAATGTCTATGTTTTGAACCACTCCTGTGACACTACTTATAGATTTCGATGCTTCATTTCAGGTTTACTGTATCCCTTGCACCTTCTTATTGACGATGAACCACAGAAATTACATTGGAATTAAATGGAAAAGGCACAATGCCGAATTATGTACAAGAAGACTGACTCATCTTAATGTCTATGTTTGATCTATTCCTGTGACACTAGTTATAGATTCCGATGCTTCTCTTCAGGTTTACTGTATCCCTTGGACCTTCTTATTGGCGACGAAACACAGAAATTGCATCGGAATTAAATAGAAATGACACAATGCCGACTTAAGTTCAAGAAGATTGACCCTTCATACTGTCTATGTTTTGGACCGATCCTGTGACACTAGTTATAGCTTCCGATGCTTCACTTAAGGTTTACTGTATCCCTTGGACCATCTTATGGGCGATGAAACACAGAAATTGCATCGGAATTAAATAGAAAAGGCACAATGCCGAATTATGTACAAGAAGACTGACTCATCTTAATGTCTATGTTTGAACTATTCCTGTGACAGTAGTTATAGCTTCCGATGCTTCACTTCAGGTTTACTGTATTCCTTGGACCTTGTTATTGACGATGAATCACCGAAATTGCATCGGAATTAAATACGAAAGGCACAATGCCGACTTAAGTACAAGAAGACTGACTCTTCTTACTGTCTACGCTTTGAACTATTCCTGTGACACTAGTTATAGATTCCGATGCTTCACTTCAGGTGTACTGCATCCTTTGGACCTTCTTATTGACGATGAAACACTGAAACTGCATCTTAATTAAATAGAAAAAGCACCATGCCGACTGAAGTACAAGAAGACTGACTCTTCTTACTGACTATGTTTTGAACCATTCCAGTGACACTAGTTATAGATTCCGATGCCTCACTTCAGGTTTACTGTATCCATTTGACCTTCTTATTGACGATGAAACACAGAAATTGCATCGTAATTAAATACGAAAGGCACATTGCCGACTTAAGTACAAGTAGTCTGACTCTTCCTAGTGTCTATGCTTTGAACCATTCCTGTGACACAAGTTACAGTTTCCGATGCTTCACTTCAGGTTTACTGTATCCCTCTGACCTTCTTATTGACGATGAAACACAGATATTGCATCGGAAATAATACAAAAGGCACAATCCCGACTTAAGTACAAGAAGACTGACTCTTCCCACTGTCTATGTTTTGAACCATTCCTGTGACACTAGTTATAGATTCCAATGCTTCACTTCAGGTTTACTGTAAACCTTGGACCTTCTTATCGACGATGAAACACAGAAATTGCATCGGAATTAAATTGAAAAGGCACAATGCCGAATTATGTACAAGAAGACTGACTCTTCATACTGTCTACGCTTTGAACCGATCCTGTGACACTAGTTATAGCTTCCGATGCTTCACTTCAGGTTTACTGTATCCCTCTGACCTTCTTATTGACGATGAAACACAGAAATCGCATCGGAATTAAATACAAAAGGCACAATGCCGACTCAAGTACAAGGAGACTGACTCTTCTTACTGTCTATGATTTGAAGCATTCCTGTGACACTAGTTATAGATTTCGATGCTTGACTTTAGGTGTACTGTATACCTTGGACTTTGTTATTGACGATGAAAGACAGAAATTGCATCGGAATTAAATATAAAAGGCACAATGCCGACTTAAGTACAAGTAGACTGACTCTTCTTACTGTCTAAGTTTTGAACCATTCCTGTGACACTAGTTTTAGATTTTGATGATTCACTACAGGTTTACTTTGTCCCTCTTACCTTCTTATTGACGGCGAAACACTGAAACTGCATCGGAATTCAATTAAAAGGCACAATGCCGACTTAAGTACAAGAAGACTGAGTATTCTTACTGACTATGTTTTGAACCATTCCTGTGACACTAGTTATAGTTTCCGATGCTTCACTTCAGGTTTACTGTATCCCTCTGACCCTCATATTGACGATGAAACACAGAAATTGCATCGGAATTAAATACAAAACGCACAATACCGACTTAAGTACAAGAAGACTGACTCTTCCTACTCTCTATATTTTGTACCATTCTGTGACACTACTTATAGATATATATGCTTCACTTCAGGTTTACTCTATCCCTTTGACCTTCTTATTGACGATGAAACACAGAAATTGCATCGGAATTAAATACAAAAGGCACAATGCTGACTTAAGTACAAGAAGACTGAGTCGTCCTACTGTCTATGTTTTGAACCACTCCTGTGACACTAGTTATAGATTCCGATGCTTCACCTCGGGTTTACTGTATCTCTCTGACCTTCGTATTGACGATGAAACACTGAAATTGCATCTGAATTAGATACAAAAAGCACAATGCCGACTTCAGTACAAGAGGACCGACTTTTCTTACTGTCTATGTTTTGAACCATTTTTGTGACACTAGTTATAGATTCCGATGCTTCACTTCAGGTTTCCTGTATCCCTCTGACCCTCATATTGACGATGAAACACAGAAATTGCATCGGAATTAAATAGAAAAGGCACAATGCTTACTTAAGTACAAGAAGACTGAGTTATCTTACAGTCTATGATTTGAACCATTCCTGTGACACTAGTTATAGATTCCGATGCTTCACTTCAGGTGTACTGTTTCCCTTGGACTTTCTTATTGACGATGAAACACAGAATTTGCATTGGAATTAAATACAAAAGGCACAATGCCGACTTAAGTACAAGAAGACTGACTCCTGTTACTGACTATGTTTTGAACCATCCCGTGACACTAGTTATAGATTCCGATGCCTCACTTCATGTTTACTGTATCCCTTGGACCTTCTTATTGACGATCAAACACACGAAATTGCATCGGAATTAAATACAAAAGGCACAATGTCGACTTAAGGACAAGTAGACTGACTCTTCCTACTGCCAATATTTTGAACCATTCCTGTGACACTAGTTATAGATTCCGATGCTTCACTTCAGGTTTATTGTATCCCTCTGACCATCCTATTGACGATGAAACACAGAAATTGCATCGGAATTAAATACAAAAGGCACAATGTCGACTCAAATACAAGAAGACTGACTCTTCCTACTGTCTATGTTTTGAACCATTCCTGTGACACTAGTTATAGATTCCGATGCTTCACTTCAGGTTTACTGTATCCCTCTACCTTCTTATTGACGATGAAACACAGATATTGCATCGGAATTAAATACAAAATGCACAATGCCGACTTAAGTACAAGTAGACTGACTCTTCTTACTGTCTATGTTTCGAACCACTCCTGTGACACTAGTTTTAGATTTTGATGCTTCACTACAGGTTTACTGTGTCCCTCTGACCTTCTTATTGACGGCGAAACACAGAAATTGCTTCGGATTTCAATTAAAAGGCACAATGCCGACTTAAGTACAAGTAGACTGACTCTTCTTTCTGGCTATGTTTTGAACCATTCCTGTGACACTAGTTATAGATTCCGATGCTTCACTTCAGGTTTACTGTATCCCTCTGACGCTCTTATTGACGTTGAAACACAGAAATTGCATCCGAATTAAATTCAAAAGGCACAATGCCGACTTAAGTAGAAGAAGACTGACTCTTCCTACTCTCTACATTTTGAACCATTCTGTGACACTAGTTATAGATTCCTATGCTTCACTTCAGGTTTACTGTATCCCTCTGACCTTCTTATTGACGATTAAACACAGAAATTGCATCGGAATTAAAT
This sequence comes from Schistocerca piceifrons, assembly GCF_021461385.2. Lineage (NCBI taxonomy): Eukaryota > Metazoa > Arthropoda > Insecta > Orthoptera > Acrididae > Schistocerca > Schistocerca piceifrons. The sequence continues at coordinate 319,628 of NW_025727782.1, forward strand.
ACAAAACGCACAATGCTGACTTAAGTACAAGAAGACTGACTCGTCGTACTGTCTATGTTTTGAACCATTCCTGTGACACTAGTTATAGATTCCGATGCTTCACCTCGGGTTTACTGTATCTCTCTGACCTTCTTATTGACGATGAAACATGAAATTGCATCTGGATTAGATATAAAATGCACAATGCCGACTTCAGTACAAGAGGACCGACATTTCTTACTGTCTATGTTTTGAACAATTCCTGTGACACTAGTTGTAGATTTCGATGCTTCACTTCAGTTTTACTGCATCCCTTTGACCTTCTTATTGACGACGAAACACAGAAATTGCATCGGAATTAAATAGAAATGGCACAATGCCGACTTGAGTACAAGAAGACTGACCCTTCCTATTGTCTATGATTTGAACCATTCCTGTGACACTAGTTATAGATTCCGATGCTTCACTTCAGGTTTACTGTATCCCACTGACCTTCTTATTGACGATGAAACACAGAAATTGCATCGGAATTAAATAGAAAAGGCACAATGCCGACTTAAGTAGAAGAAGACTGACTCTTCCTACTGTCTATGTTTTGAAACATTCCTGTGACACTAGTTATAGATTCCGATGCTTAACTTCAGGTTTACTGTATCCCTCTGACCTTCTTATTGACGATGAAACACAGAAATTGCATCGGAATTATATAGAAAAGGCACAATGCCGACTTGAGTACAAGAAGACTGACTTATCTTACAGTCTATGATTTGAACCATTCCTGTGACACTAGTTAAAGATTCCGATGCTTCACTTCAGGTTTACTGTATCCCTCTGACCGTCTTATTGACGACGAAACACAGAAATTGCATCGGAATTAAGTAGAAGAGGCACAATGATGACTTAAGTACAAGAAGGCTCACTCTTCCTACGGTCTATGATTTGAACCATTCCTGTGACACTAGTTATAGATTCCGATGCTTCCCCTCAGGTTTACTGTATCTCTCTGACCTTCTTATTGACGATGAAACACAGAAATGGCATCTGAATTAGATACAAAAAGCACAATGTCGACTTCAGTACAAGAGGACCGACTCTTCTTACTGTCTATGTTTAGAACCATTCCTGTGACACTAGTTATAGATTCCGATGCTTCACTTCAGGTTTACTGTATCCCTTGGACCTTCTTATTGACTACGAAACACAGAAATTGCATCGGAATTAAATAGAAAAGGCATAATGCCGACTTGAGTAAAAGATGATTGACCCTTCCTATTGTCTATGTTTTGAACGATTCCTGTGACACTAGTTATAGATTCCGATGCTTCACTTCAGGTTTATTGTATCCCTCTGACCTTCGTATTCACGATGAAACACAGAAATTGCATCGGAATTAAATAGAAAATTCACAATGCTGACTTAAGTACAAGAAGACTGACTCTTCCTACTGTCTATGTTTTGAACCATTCTTGTGACACTAGTTATAGATTCCGATGCTTCACGTCAGTTTTACTGTATCCCTTGGACCTTCCTATTGACGACGAAACACAGAAATTGCATCGGAATTAAATAGAAAAGGCACAATGCCGACTTGAGTACAAGAAGGCTGACCCTTCCTATTATCTATGATTTGAACCATTCCTGTGACACTAGTTATAGATTCCCATGCTTCACTTCAGGTTTACTGTATCCCTCTGACCTTCTTATTGACGATGAAACACAGAAATTGCATCGGAATTAAATAGAAAAGGCACAATGCTGACTTAAGTGCAAGAAGACTGACTTATCTTACAGTCTATGATTTGAATCATTCCTGTGACACTAGTTATAGAATCCGATGCTTCACTTCAGGTGTACTGTATCCCTTGGACTTTCTTATTGAAGATGAAACACAGAAATTGCGTCGGAATTAAATACAAAAGGCACAATGCCGACTTAAGTACAAGTAGACTGACTCTTCTTACTGTTTATGTTTGAACCATTCCTGTGACACTAGTTATAGATTCCGATGCTTCACTTCAGGTTTACTGTGTCCCTCTGAACTTCTTATTGACGGCGAAACACAGAAATTACATCGGAATTAAATACAAGAGGCACAATGCCGACTTAAGTACAAGAAGACTAACTCTCCTTACTGACTATGTTTTGAACCATCCTATGACACTAGTTATAGATTCCGATGCTTCACTTCAGGTTTACTGTATCCCTCTGACCATCTTATTGACGATGAAACACAGAAATTGCATCGGAATTAAATACAAAAGGCACAATGCAGACTTAAGTACAAGAAGAGTGACTCTTCCTACTCTCTATATTTTGAACCATTCTGTGACACTAGTTATAGATTCCTACGCTTCACTTTAGGATTACTGTATCCCTGTGACCTTCTTATTGACGATGAAACACAGTAATTGCATCGGAATTCAATACAAAAGGCACAATACCGACTTAAGTACAAGAAGACTGACTCTAATTAGTGTCTATGTTTTGAACCACTCCTGTGACACTAGTTATAGATTCCGATGCTTCACTTCAGGTTTCCTGTTACCCTTGGATCTTTATATTGACGATGAAAAACAGAAATTGCATCGGAATTAAATAGAAAAAGCACAATGCCGACTTAAGTACAAGAAGTCCGATTCTTCTTACTGTCTATGATTTGTACCATTCCTGTGACGCTAGTTACAGATTCCGATGCTTCTCTTCACGTTTACTGTATCCCTTGGACCTTCTTATTGACGATGAAACACAGATATTGCATCGGAATTAAATACAAAAGGCACAATGCCGACTTAAGTACAAGAAGACTCACTCTTCTTACTGACTATGTTTTGAACCATTCCGGTGACACTAGTTATAGATTCCGATGCTTCACTTCAGGTTTACTGTATCCCTCTGACTTTCTTATTGACGATGAAACACAGAAATTGCATCGGAATTAAATACAAAATGCACAAATGCCGACTTAAGTACAAGAAGACAGACTCTTATTACTGACTAAGTTTTGAACCATTCCTGTGACACTAGTAATAGATTCCGAAGCTTCCCTTCAGGTTTACTGTATCCCTCTGACCTTCTTATTGACGATGAAACACAGATATTGCATCGGAATTAAACAGAAAAGGCACAATGCCGAATTAAGTACAAGGAGACTGACTCTTCTTACTGTCTATGTTTTAAACCATTCCTGTGACGCTAGTTATAGATTCCGATGCTTCACTTCAGGTTTACTGTATCCCTCTGACCTTCTTATTGATGATAAAACACAGAAATTGCATCGGAATTAAATAGAAAAGGCACAATGCCGACTTCAGTACAAGAAGACAGACTCTTCTTACTGTCTATGATTTGAACCATTCCTGTGACGCTAGTTACAGATTCAGATGCTTCACTTCAGGTTTACTGTATCCCTTGGACCTTCTTATTGACGATGAAACACAATTACTGCATCGGAATGAAATAGAAAAGGCACAATGCCGACTTAAGTACAAGAATACTGACTCTTCTTACTGACTATGTTTTGAACCATTCCTGTGACACAAGTAAGAGATTCCGATGCTTCACTTCAGGTTTATTGTATCCCTCTGACCTTCTTATTGACGATGAAACACAGAAATTGCAACGGAATTAAATACGAAAGGCACACTGCCGACATAAGTACAAGAAGACTGACTCTTCTTACTGTCTAAGTTTTGAACCATTCCTGTGAACCTAGTTATAGATTCCGATGCTTCCCTTCAGGTTTACTGTATCCCTTGGACCTTGTTATTGACGATGAAACACGGAAATTGCATCGGAAATAACTAGAAAGTGCACAATGCCGACTTAAGTACAAGAAGACTCACTCTTCATACTGTTTATGTTTTGAACCATTCCTGTAACACTAGTTATAGATTCCGATGCCTCACTTCTATTTTACTGTATCCCTCTGAACTTCTTATTGACGATGAAACACAGAAATTACATCGGAATTAAATAGAAAAGGCAAAATGCCGACTTAAGTACAAGAAGACTGACTCTTAATACTTTTTATGTTTTGAACCATTTCTGTGACACTAGTTATAGATTCCGATTCTTCACTAAAGGGTTACTGTATCCCTCTGACCTTCTTATTGACGATGAAACACAGAAGTTGCATCGAAATTGGATACAAAAGGCACAATGCCGACTCAAGTACAAGAAGGCTGACTCTTCTTACTCTCTACGTTTTGAACCATTCCTGTGACACTATTTATAGATTCCGATGCCTCACTTCAGGTTTACTGTATCCCTTCGACCTTCTTATTGAGGATGAAACACAGAAATTGCATCGGAATTAAATAGAAAATGCACAAAGCTGACTTAAGGACAAGATAACTGAATCATATTGCTGTCTATGATTTGAACCATTCCTGTGACACCAGTTATAGATTCCGATGCTTCACTTCAGGTGTACTGCATCCCTTGGACTTTCTTATTGACGATGAAACACAGAAATTGTATCGGAATTAAATACAAAAGGCACAATGCCGACTTAAGTAGAAGTAGACTGACCCTTCTTACTGTCTATGTTTTGAACGATACCTGTGACACTAGTTCTAGATTTTGATGCTTCACTTCAGGTTTACTGTGTCCCTCTGACCTTCTTATTGACGACGAAACACAGAAATTGCATCGGAATTAAATACAAAAGGCACAATTCCAACTTAAGTACAAGACGACTGACTCTTCTTACTGACTGTGATTTGAACCATTCCTGTGACACTAGTTATAGATTCCAATGCTTCACTTCAGGTTTACAGTATCCCTCTGACGTTCTTATTGACGATTAAACACAGAAATTGCACCGGAATTCAATAAAAATACACAATGCCGACTTGAGTACAAGAAGACTGACTCTTCCAACTGTCAATGTTTTGAACCATTCCTGTGACACTAGTTATAGATTCCGATGATTCACTTCAGGTTTACTGTATCCCTCTGACCTTCTTATTGACGATGAAACACAGAAATTGCATCGGAATTAAATACAAAAGGCACAATGCCGACTCTAGTACATGAAGACTGACTCTTCCTACTGTCTATGTTTTGAACCATTCCTGTGACACTAGTTATAGATTCCGATGCTTAACTTCAGGTTTATTGTATCCCTCTGACCTTCCTGTTGTCGATGAAACACAGAAATTGCATCGGAATTAAATAGAAATGGCACAATGCTGACTTAAGTACAAGAAGACTGACTCATCTTACTTTTTATGATTTGAACCATTCCTGTGACACTAGTTATAGATTCACATGCTTCTCTTCAGGTGTACTGTATCCCTTGGGCTTTCTTATTGACGACGAAACACAGAAGTTGCATCGGAATTAAATAGAAAAGACGCAATGCCTACTTTAGTACAAGAAGACTGACTCTTCTTACTGTCTATGTTTTGAACCATTACTGTGACACAAGTTATAGTGTCCGATGCTTCACTTCAGGATTCCTGTACCCCTCTGACCTTCCTATTGAAGATGAAACACAGAAATTGCATCGGAATTAAATAGAAAAGGCACAATGCCGACTTCAGTACAAGAAGACTGACGCCTCTTAATGTCTATGTTTTGAACCACTCCTGTGACACTACTTATAGATTTCGATGCTTCATTTCAGGTTTACTGTATCCCTTGCACCTTCTTATTGACGATGAACCACAGAAATTACATTGGAATTAAATGGAAAAGGCACAATGCCGAATTATGTACAAGAAGACAGACTCATCTTAATGTCTATGTTTGATCTATTCCTGTGACACTAGTTATAGATTCCGATGCTTCCCTTCAGGTTTACTGTATCCCTTGGACCTTCTTATTGGCGACGAAACACAGAAATTGCATCGGAATTAAATAGAAATGACACAATGCCGACTTAAGTTCAAGAAGATTGACCCTTCATACTGTCTATGTTTTGGACCGATCCTGTGACACTAGTTATAGCTTCCGATGCTTCACTTAAGGTTTACTGTATCCCTTGGACCATCTTATGGGCGATGAAACACAGAAATTGCATCGGAATTAAATAGAAAAGGCACAATGCCGAATTATGTACAAGAAGACTGACTCATCTTAATGTCTATGTTTAAACTATTCCTGTGACAGTAGTTATAGCTTCCGATGCTTCACTTCAGGTTTACTGTATTCCTTGGACCTTGTTATTGACGATGAATCACCGAAATTGCATCGGAATTAAATACGAAAGGCACAATGCCGACTTAAGTACAAGAAGACTGAGTCTTCTTACTGTCTACGCTTTGAACTATTCCTGTGACACTAGTTATAGATTCCGATGCTTCACTTCAGGTGTACTGCATCCTTTGGACCTTCTTATTGACGATGAAACACTGAAACTGCATCTTAATTAAATAGTAAAAGCACCATGCCGACTTAAGTACAAGAAGACTGACTCTTCTTACTGACTATGTTTTGAACCATTCCAGTGACACTAGTTATAGATTCCGATGCCTCACTTCAGGTTTACTGTATCCATTTGACCTTCTTATTGACGATGAAACACAGAAATTGCATCGTAATTAAATACGAAAGGCACATTGCCGACTTAAGTACAAGTAGTCTGACTCTTCCTAGTGTCTATGTTTTGAACCATTCCTGTGACACAAGTTACAGTTTCCGATGCTTCACTTCAGGTTTACTGTATCCCTCTGACCTTCTTATTGACGATGAAACACAGATATTGCATCGGAAATAATACAAAAGGCACAATCCCGACTTAAGTACAAGAAGACTGACTCTTCCCACTGTCTATGTTTTGAACCATTCCTGTGACACTAGTTATAGATTCCAATGCTTCACTTCAGGTTTACTGTAAACCTTGGACCTTCTTATCGACGATGAAACACAGAAATTGCATCGGAATTAAATTGAAAAGGCACAATGCCGAATTATGTACAAGAAGACTGACTCATCTTAATGTCTATGTTTGAACTATTCCTGTGACATTAGTTATAGATGCCGATGCTTCACTTCAGGTTTGCTGTATCCCTTGGACCTTCTTATCGACGATGAAACACAGAAATTACATCGGAATTAAATACAAAAGGCATAATGCCGACTTAAGTACAAGTAGACTGACTCTTCATACTGTCTATGCTTTGAACCGATCCTGTGACACTAGTTATAGCTTCCGATGCTTCACTTCAGGTTTACTGTATCCCTCTGACCTTCTTATTGACGATGAAACACAGAAATCGCATCGGAATTAAATACAAAAGGCACAATGCCGACTCAAGTACAAGGAGACTGACTCTTCTTACTGTCTATGATTTGAAGCATTCCTGTGACACTAGTTATAGATTTCGATGCTTGACTTTAGGTGTACTGTATACCTTGGACTTTGTTATTGACGATGAAAGACAGAAATTGCATCGGAATTAAATACAAAAGGCACAATGCCGACTGAAGTACAAGTAGACTGACTCTTCTTACTGTCTAAGTTTTGAACCATTCCTGTGACACTAGTTTTAGATTTTGATGATTCACTACAGGTTTACTTTGTCCCTCTTACCTTCTTATTGACGGCGAAACACTGAAACTGCATCGGAATTCAATTAAAAGGCACAATGCCGACTTAAGTACAAGAAGACTGACTCTTCTTACTGACTATGTTTTGAACCATTCCTGTGACACTAGTTACAGTTTCCGATGCTTCACTTCAGGTTTACTGTATCCCTCTGACCCTCATATTGACGATGAAACACAGAAATTGCATCGGAATTAAATACAAAACGCACAATACCGACTTAAGTACAAGAAGACTGACTCTTCCTACTCTCTATATTTTGTACCATTCTGTGACACTACTTATAGATTTCTATGCTTCACTTCAGGTTTACTCTATCCCTTTGACCTTCTTATTGACGATGAAACACAGAAATTGCATCGGAATTAAATACAAAAGGCACAATGCTGACCTAAGTACAAGAAGACTGAGTCGTCCTACTGTCTATGTTTTGAACCACTCCTGTGACACTAGTTATAGATTCCGATGCTTCACCTCGGGTTTACTGTATCTCTCTGACCTTCGTATTGACGATGAAACACTGAAATTGCATCTGAATTAGATACAAAAAGCACAATGCCGACTTCAGTACAAGAGGACCGACTTTTCTTACTGTCTATGTTTTGAACCATTTTTGTGACACTAGTTATAGATTCCGATGCTTCACTTCAGGTTTACTGTATCCCTCTGACCCTCATATTGACGATGAAACACAGAAATTGCATCGGAATTAAATAGAAAAGGCACAATGCTTACTTAAGTACAAGAAGACTGAGTTATCTTACAGTCTATGATTTGAACCATTCCTGTGACACTAGTTATAGATTCCGATGCTTCACTTCAGGTGTACTGTTTCCCTTGGACTTTCTTATTGACGATGAAACACAGAATTTGCATTGGAATTAAATACAAAAGGCACAATGCCGACTTAAGTACAAGAAGACTGACTCCTGTTACTGACTATGTTTTGAACCATCCCGTGACACTAGTTATAGATTCCGATGCCTCACTTCATGTTTACTGTATCCCTTGGACCTTCTTATTGACGATCAAACACACGAAATTGCGTCGGAATTAAATACAAAAGGCACAATGTCGACTTAAGGACAAGTAGACTGACTCTTCTTACTGTCTATGTTTCGAACCATTCCTGTGACACTAGTTTTAGATTTTGATGCTTCACTACAGGTTTACTGTGTCCCTCTGACCTTCTTATTGACGGCGAAACACAGAAATTGCTTCGGATTTCAATTAAAAGGCACAATGCCGACTTAAGTACAAGTAGACTGACTCTTCTTTCTGGCTATGTTTTGAACCATTCCTGTGACACTAGTTATAGATTCCGATGCTTCACTTCAGGTTTACTGTATCCCTCTGACCCTCTTATTGACGATGAAACACAGAAATTGCATCCGAATTAAATTCAAAAGGCACAATGCCGACTTAAGTAGAAGAAGACTGACTCTTCCTACTCTCTATATTTTGAACCATTCTGTGACACTAGTTATAGATTCCTATGCTTCACTTCAGGTTTACTGTATCCCTCTGACCTTCTTATTGACGATGAAACACAGAAATTGCATCGGAATTAAATACAAAACGCACAATGCTGACTTAAGTACAAGAAGACTGACTCGTCGTACTGTCTATGTTTTGAACCATTCCTGTGACACTAGTTATAGATTCCGATGCTTCACCTCGGGTTTACTGTATCTCTCTGACCTTCTTATTGACGATGAAACATGAAATTGCATCTGGATTAGATATAAAATGCACAATGCCGACTTCAGTACAAGAGGACCGACATTTCTTACTGTCTATGTTTTGAACAATTCCTGTGACACTAGTTGTAGATTCCGATGCTTCACTTCAGTTTTACTGCATCCCTTTGACCTTCTTATTGACGACGAAACACAGAAATTGCATCGGAATTAAATAGAAATGGCACAATGCCGACTTGAGTACAAGAAGACTGACCCTTCCTATTGTCTATGATTTGAACAATTCCTGTGACACTAGTTATAGATTCCGATGCTTCACTCCAGGTTTACTGTATCCCACTGACCTTCTTATTGACGATGAAACACAGAAATTGCATCGGAATTAAATAGAAAAGGCACAATGCCGACTTAAGTAGAAGAAGACTGACTCTTCCTACTGTCTATGATTTGAAACATTCCTGTGACACTAGTTATAGATTCCGATGCTTAACTTCAGGTTTACTGTATCCCTCTGACCTTCTTATTGACGATGAAACACAGAAATTGCATCGGAATTATATAGAAAAGGCACAATGCCGACTTGAGTACAAGAAGACTGACTTATCTTACAGTCTATGATTTGAACCATTCCTGTGACACTAGTTAAAGATTCCGATGCTTCACTTCAGGTTTACTGTATCCCTCTGACCTTCTTATTGACGACGAAACACAGAAATTGCATCGGAATTAAGTAGAAGAGGCACAATGATGACTTAAGTACAAGAAGGCTCACTCTTCCTACGGTCTATGATTTGAACCATTCCTGTGACACTAGTTATAGATTCCGATGCTTCCCCTCAGGTTTACTGTATCTCTCTGACCTTCTTATTGACGATGAAACACAGAAATGGCATCTGAATTAGATACAAAAAGCACAATGCCGACTTCAGTACAAGAGGACCGACTCTTCTTACTGTCTATGTTTAGAACCATTCCTGTGACACTAGTTATAGATTCCGATGCTTCACTTCAGGTTTACTGTATCCCTTGGACCTTCTTATTGACTACGAAACACAGAAATTGCATCGGAATTAAATAGAAAAGGCATAATGCCGACTTGAGTAAAAGATGATTGACCCTTCCTATTGTCTATGTTTTGAACGATTCCTGTGACACTAGTTATAGTTTCCGATGCTTCACTTCAGGTTTATTGTATCCCTCTGACCTTCGTATTCACGATGAAACACAGAAATTGCATCGGAATTAAATAGAAAATTCACAATGCTGACTTAAGTACAAGAAGACTGACTCTTCCTACTGTCTATGTTTTGAACCATTCTTGTGACACTAGTTATAGATTCCGATGGTTCACTTCAGGTTTACTGTATCCCTCTGACCTTCTTATTGACGATGAAACACAGAAATGGCATCTGAATTAGATACAAAAAGCACAATGCCGACTTCAGTACAAGAGGACCGACTCTTCTTACTGTCTATGTTTTGAACTATTCCTGTGACACTAGTTATAGATTCCGATGCTTAACTTCATTTTTACTGTATCCCTTTCACCTTCTTGTTCACGATGAAACACAGAAATTGCATCGAAATTAAATAGGAAAGGCACAATGCTGACTTAAGTACAAGAAGACTGACTCATCTTACTGTCTATGATTTGAACCATTCCCGTGACACTAGTTATAGATTCTGATGCTTCACTTCAGGTTTACGGTATCCCTCTGACCTTCTTATTTACGATGAAACAAAGAAATTGCATCGGAATTCAATTAAAAGGCACAATGCCGACTTAAGTACAAGAAGACTGACTCTTCTTACTGACTATGTTTTCAAACATTCCTGTGACTCTAGTTATAGATTCCGATGCTTCACTTCAGGTTTACTATATCCCTCTGACCATCTTATTGACGAAGAAACACAGAAATTGCATCGGAATTAAATACAAAAGGCTCAATGCTGACTTAAGTACAAGAAGACTGACTCATCTTACTGTCTATGATTTGAACCATCCCTGTGACACTAGTTATAGATTCCGATGCTTCACTTCAGGTTTACGGTATCCCTCTGACCTTCTTATTTACGATGAAACAAAGAAATTGCATCGGAATTCAATTAAAAGGCACAATGCCGACATAAGTACAAGAAGACTGACTCTTCCTACTGACTATGTTTTCAACCATTCCTGTGACTCTAGTTATAGATTCCGATGCTTCACTTCAGGTTTACTATATCCCTCTGACCATCTTATTGACGATGAAACACAGAAATTGCATCGGAATTTAATACAAAAGGCACAATGCCGACTTAAGTACAATAAGATTGACTCTTCCTTTTCTCTATGTTTTGAACCATTCTGTGACACTAGTTATAGGTTACTATGCTTCACTTCAGGTTTACTGTAACCCTCTCACCTTCTTATTGATTATGAAACACAGATATTGCATCGAAATTAAATACAAAAGGCACAATGCCGACTTAAGTACAAGAAGACTGACTCTTCCTACTATCTATGTTTTGAACCATTCCTGTGACACTAGTTATAGATTCCGATGCTTCACTTCAGGTTTCCTATATCCCTCTGACCTTCTTATTGACGATGAAACACAGAAATTGCATCGGAATTAAATACAAAAGGCAGAATGCCGACTTAAGTACAAGACGACTGATTCTTCTTACTGTATATGTTTTGAACAATTCCTGTGACACTAGTTATAGATTCCGATGCCTCACTTCAGGTTTCAGTATCCCTTGGACCTTCTTACTGACGATGAAACACAGAAATCGCATCGGAATTAAATACAAAAGGCACAATGCCGACTTAAGTACAACTGTCTATGTTTTGAACAATTCCTGTGACACTAGTTATAGATTCCAATGCTTCACTTCAGGTTTACTGTATCCCTCTGACCTTCTTATTGACGATGAAACACAGAAATTGCCTCGGAATTGAATACAAAATTCACAATGCCGACTTAAGTACAAGAAGACTGACTCTTATTACTGTCTATGTTATATACCATTCCTGTGGCACTAGTTATAGATTCCGATGCTTCACTTCAGGTGTACTGTATCCCTTGGACTTTATTATTGACGATGAAACACAGAAATTGCGTCGGAATTAAATACAAAAGGTACAATGCCGACTTAAGTACAAGAAGACTGACCCTTCTTACTGACTGTGTGTTGAACCATTCCTGTGACACTAGTTATAGATTCCGGTGCTTCACTTCAGGTTTACTGTATCCCTCTGATTTTCCTATTGACGCTGAAACACAGAAATTTCATCGGAATTCAATAAAAAGGCACAATGCCAACTTAAGTGCAAGAAGACTGACTCTTCTTACTGACTATGTTTTGAACCATTCCTGTGACACTAGTTATAGATTCCGATGCTTCACTTCAGGTTTACTGTATCTTTCTGACCTTCTTATTGCCGATGAAACACTGAAATTGCATCTGGATTAGATAGAAAAAGCACAATGCCGACTTCAGTACAAGAGGACCGACTCTTCTTACTGTCTATTTTTTGAACAATTCCTGTGACACTAGTTATAGATTCCGATGATTCACTTCAGTTGTACTGTAGCCCTTGGACCTTCTTATTGACGACGAAACACGGAAATTGCATCGGAATTAAATAGAAAAGGCACAATGCTGACTTAAGTACAAGAAGACTGACCCATCCTACTGTCTATGTTTTGAACCATTCCTGTGACACTAGTTATAGAATCCTATGCTTCACTTCAGGTTTACTGTATCCCTCTGACCTTCTTATTGACGATGAAACACAGAAATTGCATCGGAATTCAATTACAAGGCACAATGCCGACTTAAGTACAAGAAGACTGACTCTTCTTACTGACTATGTTTTAAACCATTCCTGTGACACTAATTATAGACTCCAATGCTTCACTTCAGGTTTTCTGTATCCCTCTGACCATCTTATTGACGATGAAACACAGAAATTGCATCGGAATTAAATACAGAAGGCACGGTGCCGACTTAAGTTAAAGAAGAGTGACTCTTCCTACTCTCTATATTTTGAACCAATCTGTGACACTAGTTATAGATTCCTATGCTTCACTTCAGGATTACTGTATCCCTGTGACCTTCTTATTGACGATGAAACACAGAAATTGCATCGGAATTAAATACAAAAGGCACAATGCCGACTTATGTACAAGAAGACTGACTCTAATTACTGTCTATGTTTTGAACCATTCCTGTGACACTAGTTATAGATTCCGATGCTTCACTTCAGGTTTACTGTATCCCTTGGACCTTCTTATTGCCGATGAAACACAGAAATTGCATCGCAATTAAATACAAAAGGCACAATGCCGACTTAAGTACAAGAAGACTGACTCTTCCTACTCTCTATGCTTTGAACCATTCCTGTGACACTGGTTATAGATTCCGATGCTTCACCTCAGGTTTACTGTATCCCTCTGACCTTCTAATTGACGATGAAACACAGAAATTGCATAGGAAGTAAATACAAAAGGCACAATGCCGACTTAAGTACAAGAAGACTGACTCTTATTACTGTCTATGTTTTGAACCATTCCTGTGACACTAGTTATAGATTCCGATGTTTGACTTCAGGTTTACTGTACCCCTCTGACCTTCCTATTGAAGAAGAAACACAGAAATTGCATCGGAATTAAATAGGAAAGGCACAATACCGACTTAAGTACAAGAAGACTGACTCTTCTTACTGTCTATGTTTTGAACCATTCCTGTGACACTAGTTATAGACTCCGATGCTTCACTTATGGTTTACTGTATCCCTTGGACCTTCTTATTGACGACGAAACACAGAAATTGCATCCGAATTAAATAGAAAAGGCACAATGCTGGCTTAAGTACAAGAAGACTGACCCATCCTACTGTCTATGTTTTGAACCATTCCTGTGACACTAGTTATAGATTCCGATGCTGCACTTCAGGTTTACTATATCCCTCTGACCTTCTTATTGACGATGAAACACAGAAATTGCATCGGAATTAAATACAAAAGGCAGAATGCCGACTTAAGTACAAGACGACTGATTCTTCTTACTGTATATGTTTTGAACCATTCCTGTGACACTAGTTAGAGATTCCGATGCTTCACTTCAGGGTTCTGTATCCCTTGGACCTTCTTACTGACGATGAAACACAGAAATGGCATCGGAATTAAATACAAAAGGCACAATGCCGACTTAAGTACAAGAAGACTAACTCTTCTTACTGTCTATGATTTGAACAATTCCTGTGACACTAGTTATAGATTCCGATGGTTCACTTCAGGTTTACTGTATCCCTCTGACCTTCTTATTGGCGATGAAACACAGAAATTGAATCGGAATTAAATACAAAAGGCACAATGCCGACTTAAGTACAAAAAGACTGACTCTTCTTACTGTCTATGTTCTGAACAGCTCCTGTGACACTAGTTATAGAATCCGATGCTTCACTTCAGGTTTACTGTATCCCTCTGACCATCTTATTGACGATGAAACACAGATATTGCATCGGAATTAAATAGAAAAAGCACAATGCAGCCTTAAGTACAAGGAAAATGACTCTTCCTACTGTCTATGTTTTGAACCAGTCCTGTGACACCAGTTATAGATTCCGATGCTTCACTTCAGGTTTACTGTATCCCTTGGACCTTCTTATCGACGATGAAACAAAGAAATTGCATCGGAATTAAATTGAAAATACACAATGCCGAATTATGTACAAGAAGACTGACTCATCTTAATGTCTATGTTTAAACTATTCCTGTGACACTAGTTATAGATTCCGATGCTTCACTTCAGGCTTACTGTATCCCGATGACCTTCTTATTGACGATGAAACACATAAATTGCATCGGAATTAAATACAAAAGGCACAATGCCGCCTCAAGTACAAGGAGACTGACTCTTCTTACTGTCTATGATTTGAAGCCCTCCTGTGACACTAGTTATAGATTCCGATGCTTCACTTTAGGTGTACTGTATGCCTTGGACTTTCTTATTGACGATGAAAGACAGAAATTGCATCGGAATTAAATACAAAAGGCACAATGCCGACATAAGTACAAGTAGACTGACTCTTCTTACTGTCTATGTTTTGAACCATTCCTGTGACACTAGTTTTAGATTTTGATGCTTCACTACAGGTTTACTGTGTCCCTCTGACCTTCTTATTGACGGCGAAACACAGAAATTGCATCGGAATTCAATTAAAAGGCACAATGCCGACTTTAGTACAAGAGGACCGACTCTTCTTACTGTCAATGTTTTGAACAATTCCTGTGACACTAGTTATAGATTCCGATGATTCACTTCAGTTGTACTGTATCTCTTGGACCTTCTTATTGACGACGAAACACGGAAATTGCATCGGAATTAAATAGAAAAGGCACAATGCTGACTTAAGTACAAGAAGACTGACCCATCCTACTGTCTATGTTTTGAACCATTCCTGTGACCCTAGTTATAGAATCCTATGCTTCACTTCAGGTTTACTGTATCCCTCTGACCTTCTTATTGACGATGAAACACAGAAATTGCATCGGAATTCAATTACAAGGCACAATGCCGACTTAAGTATAAGAAGACTGACTCTTCTTACTGACTATGTTTTAAACCATTCCTGTGACACTAATTATAGACTCCGATGCTTCACTTCAGGTTTTCTGTATCCCTCTGACCATCTTATTGACGATGAAACACAGAAATTGCATCGGAATTAAATACAGAAGGCACGGTGCCGACTTAAGTTAAAGAAGAGTGACTCTTCCTACTCTCTATATTTTGAACCAATCTGTGACACTAGTTATAGATTCCTATGCTTCACTTCAGGATTACTGTATCCCTGTGACCTTCTTATTGACGATGAAACACAGAAATTGCATCGGAATTAAATACAAAAGGCACAATGCCGACTTATGTACAAGAAGACTGACTCTAATTACTGTCTATGTTTTGAACCATTCCTGTGACACTAGTTATAGATTCCGATGCTTCACTTCAGGTTTACTGTATCCCTTGGACCTTCTTATTGCCGATGAAACACAGAAATTGCATCGCAATTAAATACAAAAGGCACAATGCCGACTTAAGTACAAGAAGACTGACTCTTCCTACTCTCTATGCTTTGAACCATTCCTGTGACACTGGTTATAGATTCCGATGCTTCACCTCAGGTTTACTGTATCCCTCTGACCTTCTAATTGACGATGAAACACAGAAATTGCATAGGAAGTAAATACAAAAGGCACAATGCCGACTTAAGTACAAGAAGACTGACTCTTATTACTGTCTATGTTTTGAACCATTCCTGTGACACTAGTTATAGATTCCGATGTTTGACTTCAGGTTTAATGTACCCCTCTGACCTTCCCATTGAAGAAGAAACACAGAAATTGCATCGGAATTAAATAGGAAAGGCACAATACCGACTTAAGTACAAGAAGACTGACTCTTCTTACTGTCTATGTTTGAACTATTCCTGTGACACTAGTTATAGACTCCGATGCTTCACTTCAGGTTTACTGTATCCCTTGGACTTTCTTATTGACGACGAAACACAGAAATTGCATCGGAATTAAATAGAAAAGGCACAATGCTGGCTTAAGTACAAGAAGACTGACCCATCCTACTGTCTATGTTTTGAACCATTCCTGTGACACTAGTTATAGACTCCGATGCTTCACTTCAGGTTTACTATAATCCTCTGACCTTCTTATTGACGATGAAACACAGAAATTGCATCGGAATTAAATACAAAAGGCAGAATGCCGACTTAAGTACAAGACGACTGATTGTTCTTACTGTATATGTTTTGAACCATTCCTGTGACACTAGTTATAGATTCCGATGCTTCACTTCAGGTTTACTGTATCCCTCTGACCTTCTTATTGACGATGAAACACAGAAATTGCATAGGAATTATATAGAAAAGGCACAATGCCGACTTGAGTACAAGAAGACTGACTTATCTTACAGTCTATGATTTGAACCATTCCTGTGACACTAGTTAAAGATTCCGATGCTTCACTTCAGGTGTACTGTATCCCTTGGACTTTCTTATTGATGATGAAACACAGAAATTGCATCGGAATTAAATTCAAAAGGCACAATGCCGACTTAAGTACAAGAAGACTGACTCTTCTTACTGTCTATGCTTTGAACCATTCCTGTGACCCTAGTTATAGTTTCCGATGCTTCACTTCAGGTTTACTGTATCCCTCTGACCTTCTTATTGACGACGAAACACAGAAATTGCATCGGAATTAAGTAGAAGAGGCACAATGATGACTTAAGTACAAGAAGGCTCACTCTCCCTACGGTCTATGATTTGAACCATTCCTGTGACACTAGTTATAGATTCCGATGCTTCACCTCAGGTTTACTGTATCTCTCTGACCTTCTTATTGACGATGAAACACAGAAATGGCATCTGAATTAGATACAAAAAGCACAATGCCGACTTCAGTACAAGAGGACCGACTCTTCTTACTGTCTATGTTTTGAACCATTACTGTGACACTAGTTATAGATTCCGATGCTTCCCTTCAGGTTTACTGTATCCCTTGGACCTTCTTATTGACTACGAAACACAGAAATTGCATCAGAATTAAATAGAAAAGGCACAATGCCGACTTGAGTAAAAGATGATTGACCCTTCCTATTGTCTATGTTTTGAACGATTCCTGTGACACTAGTTATAGATTCCGATGCTTCACTTCAGGTTTACTGTATCCCTCTGAACTTCGTATTCACGATGAAACACAGAAATTGCATCGGAATTAAATAGAAAATTCACAATGCCGACTTAAGTACAAGAAGACTGACTCTTCCTACTGTCTATGTTTTGAACCATTCTTGTGACACTAGTTATAGATTCCGATGCTTCACTTCAGGTTTACTGTATCCCTCTGACCATCTTATTGACGATGAAACACACAAATGGCATAGGAATTAAATACAAAAGGCACAATGCCGACTTAAGTACAAGAAGACTGACTCTTATTACTGTCTATGATTTGAACCATTCCTGTGACACTAGTTATAGATTCCGATGTTTGACTTCAGGTTTACTGTACCCCTCTGACCTTCCTATTGAAGAAGAAACACAGAAATTGCATCGGAATTAAATAGGAAAGGCACAATACCGACTTAAGTACAAGAAGACTGACTCTTCTTACTGTCTATGTTTTGAACCATTCCTGTGACACTAGTTATAGACTCCGATGCTTCACTTATGGTTTACTGTATCCCTTGGACCTTCTTATTGACGACGAAACACAGAAATTGCATCGGAATTAAATAGAAAAGGCACAATGCTGGCTTAAGTACAAGAAGACTGACCCATCCTACTGTCTATGTTTTGAACCATTCCTGTGACACTAGTTATAGATTCCGATGCCTCACTTCAGGTTTACTATATCCCTCTGACCATCTTATTGACGATGAAACACAGAAATTGCATCGGAATTAAATACAAAAGGCAGAATGCCGACTTAAGTACAAGACGACTGATTCTTCTTACTGTATATGTTTTGAACCATTCCTGTGACACTAGTTAGAGATTCCGATGCTTCACTTCAGGTTTCTGTATCCCTTGGACCTTCTTACTGACGATGAAACACAGAAATGGCATCGGAATTAAATACAAATGGCACAATGCCGACTTAAGTACAAGAAGACTAACTCTTCTTACTGTCTATGATTTGAACAATTCCTGTGACACTAGTTATAGATTCCAATGCTTCACTTCAGGTTTACTGTATCCCTCTGACCTTCTTATTGGCGATGAAACACAGAAATTGAATCGGAATTAAATACAAAAGGCACAATGCCGACTTAAATACAAGAAGACTGACTCTTCTTACTGTCTATGTTCTGAACAGCTCCTGTGACACTAGTTATAGAATCCGATGCTTCACTTCAGGGTTACTGTATCCCTCTGACCTTCTTATTGATGATGAAACACAGATATTGCATCGGAATTAAATAGAAAAAGCACAATGCAGCCTTAAGTACAAGAAAAATGACTCTTCCTACTGTCTATGTTTTGAACCAGTCCTGTGACACCAGTTATAGATTCCGATGCTTCACTTCAGGTTTACTGTATCCCCTGGACCTTCTTATCGACGATGAAACAAAGAAATTGCATCGGAATTAAATTGAAAATGCACAATGCCGAATTATGTACAAGAAGACTGACTCATCTTAATGTCTATGTTTAAACTATTCCTGTGACACTAGTTATAGATTCCGATGCTTCACTTCAGGCTTACTGTATCCCGATGACCTTCTTATTGACGATGAAACACATAAATTGCATCGGAATTAAATACAAAAGGCACAATGCCGCCTCAAGTACAAGGAGACTGACTCTTCTTACTGTCTATGATTTGAAGCCCTCCTGTGACACTAGTTATAGATTCCGATGCTTCACTTTAGGTGTACTGTATGCCTTGGACTTTCTTATTGACGATGAAAGACAGAAATTGCATCGGAATTAAATACAAAAGGCACAATGCCGACATAAGTACAAGTAGACTGACTCTTCTTACTGTCTATGTTTTGAACCATTCCTGTGACACTAGTTTTAGATTTTGATGCTTCCCTACAGGTTTACTGTGTCCCTCTGACCTTCTTATTGACGGCGAAACACAGAAATTGCATCGGAATTCAATTAAAAGGCACAATGCCGACTTTAGTACAAGAGGACCGACTCTTCTTACTGTCAATGTTTTGAACAATTCCTGTGACACTAGTTATAGATTCCGATGCTTAACTTCAGGTTTACTGTATCCCTCTGACCCTCTTATTGACGATGAAACACAGAAATTGCATCGGAATTAAATAGAAAAGGCACAAAGATGGCTTAAGTGCAAGAAGACTGAATTATCTTACAGTCTATGATTTGAACCATTCCTGTGACACTAGTGATAGATTCCGATGCTTCACTTCAGGTTTACTTTATCCCTCTGACCTTCTTATTGACGATGAAACTCAGAAATTGCATCGGAATTCAATGACAAGGCACAATGTCGACTTAAGTACAAGAAGACTGACTGTTCTTGCTGACTATGTTTTGAACCATTCCTGTGACACTAGTTATAGATTCCGATGCTTCACTTCAGGTTTACTGTATCCCTCTGACCATCTTATTGACGATGAAACACAGGAATTGCATCGGAATTAAATACAAAAGGCACGGTGCCGACTTAAGTTAAAGAAGAGTGACTCTTCCTACTCTCTATATTTTGAACCAATCTGTGACACTAGTTATACATTCCTATGCTTCTCTTCAGGATTACTGTATCCCTGTGACCTTCTTATTGACGATGAAACACAGAAATTGCATCGGAATTAAATACAAAAGGCACAATGCCGACTTAAGTACAAGAAGACTGAGTCTAATTACTGTCTATGTTTTGAACCATTCCTGTGACACTAGTTATAGATTCCGATGCTTCACTTCAGGTTAACTGTATCCCTTGGACCTTCTTATTGCCGATGAAACACAGAAATTGCATCGCAATTAAATACAAAAGGCATAATGCCGACTTAAGTACTAGAAGACTGAGTCTTCCTACTCTCTATGCTTTGAACCATTCCTGTGACACTGGTTATAGATTCCGATGCTTCACTTCAGGTTTACTGTATCCCTCTGACCTTCTAATTGACGATGAAAAACAGAAATTGCATAGGAATTAAATAGAAAAGGCACAATGCCGATTTAAGTACAAGAAGACTGACTCTTATTACTGTCTATCTTTTGAACCATTCCTGTGACACTAGTTATAGATTCCGATGTTTGACTTCAGGTTTACTGTACCCCTCTGACCTTCCTATTGAAGAAGAAACACAGAAATTGCATCGGAATTAAATAGGAAAGGCACAATACCGACTTAAGTACAAGAAGACTGACTCTTCTTACTGTCTATGTTTGAACTATTCCTGTGACACTAGTTATAGACTCCGATGCTTCACTTCAGGTTTACTGTATCCCTTGGACCTTCTTATTGACGACGAAACACAGAAATTGCATCGGAATTAAATACAAAAGGCACAATGCTGGCTTAAGCACAAGAAGACTGACCCATCCTACTGTCTATGTTTTGAACCATTCCTGTGACACTAGTTATAGATTCCGATGCTTCACTTCAGGTTTACTATATTCCTCTGATCTTCTTATTGACGATGAAACACAGAAATTGCATCGGAATTAAATACAAAAGGCAGAATGCCGACTTAAGTACAAGACGACTGATTCTTCTCACTGTATATGTTTTGAACCATTCCTGTGACACTAGTTATAGATTCCGATGCTTCACTTCAGGCTTACTGTATCCCTCTGACCGTCTTATTGACGATGAAACACAGAAATTGCATCGGAATTAAATACAAAAGGCACAATGCCGCCTCAAGTACAAGGAGACTGACTCTTCTTACTGTCTATGATTTGAAGCCCTCCTGTGACACTAGTTATAGATTGCGATGCTTCACTTTAGGTGTACTGTATGCCTTGGACATTCTTATTGACGATGAAAGACAGAAATTGCATCGGAATTAAATACAAAAGGCACAATGCCGACATAAGTACAAGTAGACTGACTCTTCTTACTGTCTATGTTTTGAACCATTCCTGTGACACTAGTTTTAGATTTTGATGCTTCACTACAGGTTTACTGTGTCCCTCTGACCTTCTTATTGACGGCGAAACACAGAAATTGCATCGGAATTCAATTAAAAGGCACAATGCCGACTTTAGTACAAGAGGACCGACTCTTCTTACTGTCAATGTTATGAACAATTCCTGTGAGACTAGTTATAGATTCCGATGATTCACTTCAGTTGTACTGTATCCCTTGGACCTTCTTATTGACGACGAAACACCGAAATTGCATCGGAATTAAATAGAAATGGCACAATGCCGACTTGAGTACAAGAAGACCGACCCTTCCTATTGTCTATGATTTGAACCATTCCTGTGACACTTGTTATAGATTCCGATACTTCACTTCAGGTTTACTGTATCGCACTGCCCTTCTTATTGACGATGAAAGACAGAAATTGCATCGGAATTAAATAGAAAAGGCACAATGCCGACTTAAGTAGAAGAAGACTGACTCTTCCTACTGGCTATGTTTTGAAACATTCCAGTGACACTAGTTATAGATTCCGATGCTTAACTTCAGGTTTACTGTATCCCTCTGACCTTCTTATTGACGATGAAACTCAGAAATTGCATCGGAATTCAATGACAAGGCACAATGCCGACTTAAGTACAAGAAGACTGACTCTTCTTGCTGACTATGTTTTGAACCATTCCTGTGACACTAGTTATAGATTCCGATGCTTCACTTCAGGTTTACTGTATCCCTCTGACCATCTTATTGACGATGAAACACAGAAATTGCATCGGAATGAAATACAAAAGGCACGGTGCCGACTTAAGTTAAAGAAGAGTGACTCTTCCTACTCTCTATATTTTGAACCAATCTGTGACACTAGTTATAGATTCCTATGCTTCACTTCAGGATTACTGTATCCCTGTGACCTTCTTATTGACGATGAAACACAGAAATTGCATCGGAATTAAATACAAAAGGCACAATGCCGACTTAAGTACAAGAAGACTGACTCTAATTACTGTCTATGTTTTGAACCATTCCTGTGACACTAGTTATAGATTCCGATGCTTCACTTCAGGTTAACTGTATCCCTTGGACCTTCTTATTGCCGATGAAACACAGAAATTGCATCGCAATTAAATACAAAAGGCACAATGCCGACTTAAGTACAAGAAGACTGACTCTTCCTACTCTCTATGCTTTGAACCATTCCTGTGACACTGGTTATAGATTCCGATGCTTCACTTCAGGTTTACTGTGTCCCTCTGACCTTCTAATTGACGATGAAACACAGAAATTGCATAGGAATTAAATAGAAAAGGCACAATGCCGATTTAAGTACAAGAAGACTGACTCTTATTACTGTCTATCTTTTGAACCATTCCTGTGACACTAGTTATAGATTCCGATGTTTGACTTCAGGTTTACTGTACCCCTCTGACCGTCCTATTGAAGAAGAAACACAGAAATTGCATCGGAATTAAATAGGAAAGGCAAAATACCGACTTAAGTACAAGAAGACTGACTCTTCTTACTGTCTATGTTTTGAACCATTCCTGTGACACTAGTTATAGACTCCGATGCTTCACTTCAGGTTTACTGTATCCCTTGGACCTTCTTATTGACGACGAAACACAGAAATTGCATCGGAATTAAATAGAAAAGTCACAATGCTGGCTTAAGTACAAGAAGACTGACCCATCCTACTGTCTATGTTTTGAACCATTCCTGTGACACTAGTTATAGATTCCGATGCTTCACTTCAGGTTTACTATATTCCTCTGACCTTCTTATTGACGATGAAACACAGAAATTGCATCGGAATTAAATACAAAAGGCAGAATGCCGACTTAAGTACAAGACGACTGATTCTTCTTACTGTATATGTTTTGAACCATTCCTGTGACACTAGTTATAGATTCCGATGCTTCACTTCAGGTTTCTGTATCCCTTGGACCTTCGTACTGACGATAAAACACAGAAATGGCATCGGAATTAAATACAAAAGGCACAATGCCGACTTAAGTACAAGAAGACTAACTCTCTTACTGTCTATGATTTGAACAATTCCTGTGACACTAGTTATAGATTCCGATGCTTCACTTCAGGTTTACTGTATCCCTCTGACCTTCTTATTGGCGATGAAACACAGAAATTGAATCGGAATTAAATACAAAAGGCACAATGCCGACTTAAGTACAAGAAGACAGACTCTTCTTACTGTCTATGTTCTGAACAGCTCCTGTGACACTAGTTATAGATTCCGATGCTTCACTTCAGGTTTACTGTATCCCTCTGACCTTCTTATTGACGATGAAACACAGATATTGCATCGGAATTAAATAGAAAAAGCACAATGCAGACTTAAGTACAAGAAGTCTGACTCTTCCTACTCTCTATATTTTTACCATTCTGTGACACTAGTTATAGATTCCGATGCTTCACTTCAGGTTTACTGTATCCCTCTGACCTTCTTATTGACGATGAAACACAGAAATTGCATCGGAATTAAATACAAAAGGCACAATGCTGACTTAAGTACAAGAAGACTGACTCGTCCTACTGTCTATGTTTTGAACCATTCCTGTGACACTAGATATAGATTCCGATGCTTCACCTAGGGTTTACACTATCTCTCTGACTTTATTGACGATGAAGCACTGAAATTGCATCTGGATTAGATACAAAAAGCACAATGCCGACTTCAGTACAAGAGGACCGACTCTTCTTACTGTCAATGTTTTGAACAATTCCTGTGACACTAGTTATAGATTCCGATGATTCACTTCAGTTGTACTGTATCCCTTGGACCTTCTTATTGACGACGAAACACAGAAATTGCAACGGAATTAAATAGAAATGGCACAATGCCGACTTGAGTACAAGAAGACTGACCCTTCCTATTGTCTATGATATGAACCAATCCTGTGACACTAGTTATAGATTCCGATACTTCACTTCAGGTTTACTGTATCCCACTGACCTTCTTATTGACGATGAAAGACAGAAATTGCATCGGAATTAAATAGAAAAGGCACAATGCCGACTTAAGTAGAAGAAGACTGACTCTTCCTACTGGCTATGTTTTGAAACATTCCTGTGACACTAGTTATAGATTCCGATGCTTAACTTCAGGTTTACTGTATCCCTCTGACCTTCTTATTGACGATGAAACACAGAAATTGCATCGGAATTAAATAGAAAAGGCACAATGCTGGCTTAAGTGCAAGAAGACTGACTTATCTTACAGTCTATGATTTGAACCATTCCTGTGACACTAGTGATAGATTCCGATGCTTCACTTCCGGTTTACTGTATCCCTCTGACCTTCTTATTGACGATGAAACACAGAAATTGCGTCGGAATTCAATGACAAGGCACAATGCCGACTTAAGTACAAGAAGACTGACTCTTCTTGCTGACTATGTTTTGAACCATTCCTGTGACACTAGTTATAGATTTAGATGCTTCACTTCAGGTTTACTGTATCCCTCTGACCATCTTATTGACGATGAAACACAGAAATTGCATCGGAATTAAATACAAAAGGCACGGTGCCGACTTAAGTTAAAGAAGAGTGACTCTTCCTACTCTCTATATTTTGAACCATTCTGTGACACCAGTTATAGATTCCTATGCTTCACTTCAGGTTTACTGTATCCCTGTGACCTTCTTATTGACGATGAAACACAGAAATTGCATCGGAATTAAATACAAAAGGCACAATGCCGACTTAAGTACAAGAAGACTGACTCTAATTACTGTCTATGTTTTGAACCATTCCTGTGACACTAGTTATAGATTCCGATGCTTCACTTCAGGTTTACTGTATCCCTTGGACCTTCTTATTGACGATCAAACACACAAATTGCATCGGAATTAAATACAAAAGGCACAATGCCGACTTAAGGACAAGTAGTCTGACTCTTCCTACTGTCTATATTTTGAACCATTCCTGTGACACTAGTTATACATTCCGACGCTTCACTTCAGGTTTACTGTATCCCTCTGACCTTCTTATTGACGATGAAACACAGAAATTGCATCGGAATTAAATACAAAAGGCACAATGCCGACTTAAGTACAAGAAGACTGCCTCTTCTTACTGTCTATGTTCTGAACAGCTCCTGTGACGCTAGTTATAGATTCCGATGCTTCACTTCAGGTTTACTGTATAGCTTGGACCTTCTTATCGACGATGAAACAAAGAAATTGCATCGGAATTAAATTGAAAAGGCACAATGCCGAATTATGTACAAGAAGACTGACTCATCTTAATGTCTATGTTTGAACTATTCCTGTGACACTAGTTATAGATTCCGATGCTTCACTTCAGGTTTACTGTATCCCTCTGACCTTCTTATTGACGATGAAACACAGAAATTGCATCCGAATTAAATACAAAAGGCACAATGCCGCCTCAAGTACAAGGAGACTGACTCTTCTTACTGTCTATGATTGAAGCCCTCCTGTGACACTAGTTGTAGATTCCGATGCTTCACTTTAGGTGTACTGTATGCCTTGGACTTTCTTATTGACGATGAAAGACAGAAATTGCATCGGAATTAAATACAAAAGGCACAATGCCGACTTAAGTACAAGTAGACTGACTCTTCTTACTGTCTATGTTTTGAACCATTCCTGTGACACTAGTTTTAGATTTCGATGCTTCACTACATGTTTACTGTGTCCCTCTGACCTTCTTATTGACGGCGAAACACAGAAATTGCATCAGAATTCAATTAAAAGGCACAATGCCGACTTAAGTACAGGAAGACTGACTCTTCTTACTGACTATGTTTTGAACCATTCCTGTGACACTAGTTATTGATTCCGATTCTTCTCTTCAGGTTTACTGTATCCCTCTGACCCTCTTATTGACGATGTAACACAGAAATTGCATCGGAATTAAATACAAAAGGAACAATGCCGACTTAAGTACAAGAAGACTGACTCTTCCTACTCTCTATATTTTGATCATTCTGTGACACTAGTTATAGATTCCTATGCTTCACTTCAGGTTTACTGTATCCCTCTGACCTTCTTATTGACGATGAAACACAGAATATGCATCGGAATGAAATACAAAAGGCACAATGCCGACTTAAGTACAAGAAGACTGACTCTAATTACTGTCTATGTTTTGAACCATTCCTGTGACACTAATTATAGATTCCGATTCTTCTCTTCAGGTTTACTGTATCCCTCTGACCCTCTTATTGACGATGAAACACAGAAATTGCATCGGAATTAAATACAAAAGGCACAAAGCCGACTTAAGGACAAGTAGTCTGACTCTTCCTACTGTCTATATTTTGAACCATTCCTGTGACAGTAGTTATAGATTCCGACGCTTCACTTCAGGTTTCCTGTATCCCTCTGATCTTCTTATTGACGATGAAACACAGAAATTGCATCGGAATTAAATAGAAAAGGCACAATGCTGACTTAAGTAGAAGAAGAGTGACTCATTTTACTGTCTATGATTTGAACCATTTCTGTGACACTAGTTATAGATTCCGATGCTTCACTTCAGGTTTCTGTATCCCTTGGACCTTCTTACTGACGATGAAACACAGAAATGGCATCGGAATTAAATACAAAATTCACAATGCCGACTTAAGTACAAGAAGACTGACTCTTTTTACTTTCTATTTTCTGAACAGCTCCTGTGACACTAGTTATAGATTCCGATGCTTCACTTCAGGTTTAGTGTATCCCTCTGACCTTCTTATTGACGATGAAACACAGATATTGCATCGGAATTAAATAGAAAAGGCACAATGCAGACTTAAGTACAAGAAAGATGACTCTTCCTACTGTCTATGTTTTGAACCATTCCTGTGACACTAGTTATAGATTCCCATGCTTCACTTCAGGTTTACTGTATCCCTTGGACCTTCTTATCGACGATGAAACAAAGAAATTGCATCCGAATTAAATTGAAAAGGCACAATGCCGAATTATGTACAAGAAGACTGACTCATCTTAATGTCTATGTTTGAACCATTCCTGTGACACTTGTTATAGATTCCGATGCTTCAATTCAGGTTTACTGCATCCCTCTGACCTTCTTATTGACGATGAAACACAGAAATTGCATCGGAATTAAATACAAAAGGCACAATGCCGCCTCAAGTACAAGGAGACTGACTCTTCTTACTGTCTATGATTTGAAGCCCTCCTGTGACACTAGTTATAGATTCCGATGCTTCACTTTAGGTGTACTGTATGCCTTGGACTTTCTTATTGACGATGAAAGACAGAAATTGCATCGGAATTAAATACAAAAGGCACAATGCCGACTTAAGTACAATTAGACTGACTCTTCTTACTGTCTATGTTTTGAACCATTCCTGTGACACTAGTTTTAGATTTTGATGCTGCACTACAGGTTTACTGTGTCCCTCTGACCTTCTTATTGACGGCGAAACACAGAAATTGCATCGGAATTCAATTAAAAGGCACAATGCCGACTTAAGTACAAGAAGACTGACTCTTGTTACTCACTATGTTTTGGACCATTCCTGTGACACTAGTTATAGATTCCGATTCTTCACTTCAGGTTTACTGTATCCCTCTGATCTTCTTATTGACGATGAAACACAGAAATTGCATCGGAATTAAATACAAAAGGCACAATGCCGACTTAAGTACAAGAGGACTGACTCTTCTTACTCTCTATATTTTGACCATTCTGTGACACTAGTTATAGATTCCTATGCTTCACTTCAGGTTTACTGTATACCTCTGACCTTCTTATTGACGATGAAACACAGAAATTGCATCGGAATTAAATACAAAAGGCACAATGCTGACTTAAGTACAAGAAGACTGACTCGTCCTACTGTCTATGTTTTGAACCATTCCTGTGACACTAGATATAGATTCCGATGCTTCACCTCGGGTATACTGTATCTCTCTGACCTTCTTATTGACGATGAAACACTGAAATTGCATCTGGATTAGATACAAAAAGCACAATGCCGACTTCAGTACAAGAGCACCGACTCTTCTTACTGTCAATGTTTTGAACAATTCCTGTGACACTAGTTATAGATTCCGATGATTCACTTCAGTTGTACTGTATCCCTTGGACCTTCTTATTGACGACGAAACACAGAAATTGCATCGGAATTAAATAGAAATGGCACAATGCTGACTTAAGTACAAGAAGAGTGACTCATTTTACTGTCTATGATTTGAACCCTTTCTGTGACACTAGTCATAGATGCCGATGCTTCATTTCAGGTGTACTGTATCCCTTGGACTTTCTTATTGACGATGAAACACAGAAATTGCGTCGGAATTACATACAACAGGCACAATGCCGACTTAAGTACAAGAAGACTGACTCTTATTACTGTCTATACTTTGAACCATTCCTGTGACCCTAGTTATAGATTCCGATGCTTCACTTCAGGTTTACTGTATCCCTCTGACCTTCATATTGACGACGAAACACAGAAATTGCATCGGAATTAAGTAGAAGAGGCACAATGCCGACTTAAGTACAAGAAGATGGACTCTTCCTACGGTCTAAGTTTTGAACCATTCCTGTGACACTAGTTATAGAATCCGATGCTTCACTTCAGGTTTACTGTATCCCTGTGACCTTCTTATTGACGATGAAAGTCAGAAATTGCATCGGAATTAAATAAAAAGGGCACAATGCCGACTTAAGTACAAGAAGACTGACTCTTATTACTGTCTATGTTTTGAACCATTCTTGTGACATTAGTTATAGATTCCGATGCTTCACTTCAGGTTTACTGTATCCCTTGGACCTTCTTATTGACGATGAAACACAGAAATTGCATCGGAATTAAATACAAAAGGCACAATGCCGACATAAGTACAAGAAGACTGACTCCTCTTACTGACTATGATTTGAACCATTCCCGTGACACTAGTTATAGATTCCGATGCCTCGCTTCAGGTTCACTGTCTCCCTTGGACCTTCTTATTGACGATGAAACACACAAATTGCATCGGAATAAAATGCAAAAGGCACAATGCCGACTTAAGTACAAGTAGTGTGACTCTACCTACTATCTATGTTTTGAACTATTCCTGTGACACTAGTTATAGTCTCCGATGCTTCACTTCAGGTTTACTGTATCCCTCTGACCTTCTTATTGATGATGAAACACTGAAATTGCATCGGAATTGAATACAAAATTCACAATGCCGACTCAAGTACAAGAACACTGACTCTTCCTACTGTCTATGTTTTGAACTATTCCTGTGACACTAGTTATAGATTCCGATGCCTCACTTCAGGTTTACTGTATCCCTTGGAAATTCTTATTGTCGATGAAACACAGAAATTGCATCGGAATTAAATACAAAAGGCACAATGCCGACATAAGTACAAGAAGACTGACTCCTCTTACTGTCTATGATTTGAACCATTCCCGTGATACTAGTTATAGATTCCGATGCCTCACTTCAGGTTCACTGTCTCCGTTGGACCTTCTTATTGACGATGAAACACACAAATTGCATCGGAATTAAATAGAAAAGGCACAATGCTGACTTAAGTACAAGAAGACTGATTCATCTTACTGTCTATGATTTGAACCATTTCTGTAACACTAGTTATAGATTCCGATGCTTCACTTCAGGTGTACTGTATCCCTTGGACTTTATTATTGACGATGAAACACAGAAATTGCGTCGGAATTAAATACAAAATGTACAATGCCGACTTAAGTACAAGAAGACTGACTCTTCTTACTGACTGTGTGTTGAACCATTCCTGTGACACTAGTTATAGATTCCGATGCTTCAATTCAGGTTTACTGTATCCCTCTGATTTTCCTATTGACGCTGAAACACAGAAATTTCATCGAAATTCAATGAAAAGGCACAATGCCAACTTAAGTACAAGAAGACTGACTCTTCTTACTGACTATGTTTTGAACCATTCCTGTGACACTAGTTATAGATTCCGATGCTTCACTTCAGGTTTACTGTATCCCTTGGACCTTCTTATTGACTACGAAACACAGAAATTGCATCGGAATTAAATACAAAGGGCACTATGCCGACTTATGTACAAAAGACTGACTCACCTCACTGTCTACGTTTTGAACCATTCCTGTGACACTAGTTATAGAGTCCGATGTTTCACTTCAGGTTTACTGTATCCCTTGACCTTCTTATTGACGACGAAACACAGAAATTGCATCGTAATTAAATACAATAGGCACAATGCCGACTTATGTACAAGAAGACTGACTCTTCCTACTATCTATGCTGTGAACCATTCCTGTGACACTAGTTGTAGATTCCGATGCTTCATTTCAGGTTTACTGTATCCCTCTGACCATCCTATTGACGATGAAACACCGAAATGGCATCGGAATTAAATAGAAAAGGCACAATGCCGACTTAAGTACAAAAGACTGACTCTTGATACTGTCTATGTTTTGAACCATTCTTGTGACTCTAGTTATAGATTCCGATGGTTCACTTCAGTCTTACTGTATCCCTCAGACCTTCTTATTGACGATGAAACACAGAAATTGCATCGAAATTAGGTAGAAAAGGCACAATGCTGTCTTAAGTACAAGAAGACTGACTCATCTTACAGTCTATGATTTGAACCATTCCTGTGACACTAGCTATAGATTCTGATGCTTTACTTCAGGTTTACGGTATCCCTCTGACCTTCTCATTGACGATGAAACAAAGAAATTGCATCGGAATTCAATTAAAAGGCACAATGCCGACTTAAGTACAAGAAGACTGACTCTTCTTGCTGACTATGTTTTGAACCATTCCTGTGACACTAGTTATAGATTCCGATGCTTCACTTCAGGTTTACTGTATCCCTCTGACCATCTTATTGACGATGAAACACAGAAATTGCATCGGAATTAAATACAAAAGGCACGGTGCCGACTTAAGTTAAAGAAGAGTGACTCTTCCTACTCTCTATATTTTGAACCAATCTGTGACACTAGTTATAGATTCCTATGCTTCACTTCAGGATTACTGTATCCCTGTGACCTTCTTATTGACGATGAAACACAGAAATTGCATCGGAATTAAATACAAAAGGCACAATGCCGACTTAAGTACAAGAAGACTGACTCTAATTACTGTCTATGTTTTGAACCATTCCTGTGACACTAGTTATAGATTCCGATGCTTCACTTCAGGTTAACTGTATCCCTTGGACCTTCTTATTGCCGATGAAACACAGAAATTGCATCGCAATTAAATACAAAAGGCACAATGCCGACTTAAGTACAAGAAGACTGACTCTTCCTACTCTCTATGCTTTGAACCATTCCTGTGACACTGGTTATAGATTCCGATGCTTCACTTCAGGTTTACTGTGTCCCTCTGACCTTCTAATTGACGATGAAACACAGAAATTGCATAGGAATTAAATAGAAAAGGCACAATGCCGATTTAAGTACAAGAAGACTGACTCTTATTACTGTCTATCTTTTGAACCATTCCTGTGACACTAGTTATAGATTCCGATGTTTGACTTCAGGTTTACTGTACCCCTCTGACCTTCCTATTGAAGAAGAAACACAGAAATTGCATCGGAATTAAATAGGAAAGGCAAAATACCGACTTAAGTACAAGAAGACTGACTCTTCTTACTGTCTATGTTTTGAACCATTCCTGTGACACTAGTTATAGACTCCGATGCTTCACTTCAGGTTTACTGTATCCCTTGGACCTTCTTATTGACGACGAAACACAGAAATTGCATCGGAATTAAATAGAAAAGTCACAATGCTGGCTTAAGTACAAGAAGACTGACCCATCCTACTGTCTATGTTTTGAACCATTCCTGTGACACTAGTTATAGATTCCGATGCTTCACTTCAGGTTTACTATATTCCTCTGACCTTCTTATTGACGATGAAACACAGAAATTGCATCGGAATTAAATACAAAAGGCAGAATGCCGACTTAAGTACAAGACGACTGATTCTTCTTACTGTATATGTTTTGAACCATTCCTGTGACACTAGTTATAGATTCCGATGCTTCACTTCAGGTTTCTGTATCCCTTGGACCTTCTTACTGACGATGAAACACAGAAATGGCATCGGAATTAAATACAAAAGGCACAATGCCGACTTAAGTACAAGAAGACTAACTCTCTTACTGTCTATGATTTGAACAATTCCTGTGACACTAGTTATAGATTCCGATGCTTCACTTCAGGTTTACTGTATCCCTCTGACCTTCTTATTGGCGATGAAACACAGAAATTGAATCGGAATTAAATACAAAAGGCACAATGCCGACTTAAGTACAAGAAGACAGACTCTTCTTACTGTCTATGTTCTGAACAGCTCCTGTGACACTAGTTATAGATTCCGATGCTTCACTTCAGGTTTACTGTATCCCTCTGACCTTCTTATTGACGATGAAACACAGATATTGCATCGGAATTAAATAGAAAAAGCACAATGCAGACTTAAGTACAAGAAAAATGACTCTTCCTACTGTCTATGTTTTGAACCATTCCTGTGACACTAGTTATAGATTCCGATGCTTCACTTCAGGTTTACTGTATCCCTTGGACCTTCTTATCGACGATGAAACAAAGAAATTGCATCGGAATTAAATTGAAAAGGCACAATGCCGAATTATGTACAAGGAGACTGACTCATCTTAATGTCTATGTTTGAACTATTCCTGTGACACTAGTTATAGATTCCGATGCTTCACTTCAGGCTTACTGTATCCCTCTGACCTTCTTATTGAAGATGAAACACAGAAATTGCATCGGAATTAAATACAAAAGGCACAATGCCGACTTAAGTACAAGTAGACTGACTCTTCTTACAGTCTATGTTTTGAACCATTCCTGTGACACTAGTTTTAGATTTTGATGCTTCACTACAGGTTTACTGTGTCCCTCTGACCTTCTTATTGACGGCGAAACACAGAAATTGCATCGGAATTCGATTAAAAGGCACAATGCCGACTTAAGTACAAGAAGACTGACTCTTCTTACTGCCTATGTTTTGAACCATTCCTGTGCCACTAGTTATAGATTCCGACGTTTCACTTCAGGTTTACTGTATCCCTCTGACCCTCTTATTGACGATGAAAGACAGAAATTGCATCGGAATTAAATACAAAAGGCACAATGCCGACTTAAGTACAAGAAGACTGACTCTTCTTACTGCCTATGTTTTGAACCATTCCTGTGCCACTAGTTATAGATTCCGACGTTTCACTTCAGTTGTACTGTATCCCTTGGACCTTCTTATTGACGACGAAACACAGAAATTGCAACGGAATTAAATAGAAATGGCACAATGCCGACTTGAGTACAAGAAGACTGACCCTTCCTATTGTCTATGATATGAACCAATCCTGTGACACTAGTTATAGATTCCGATACTTCACTTCAGGTTTACTGTATCCCACTGACCTTCTTATTGACGATGAAAGACAGAAATTGCATCGGAATTAAATAGAAAAGGCACAATGCCGACTTAAGTAGAAGAAGACTGACTCTTCCTACTGGCTATGTTTTGAAACATTCCTGTGACACTAGTTATAGATTCCGATGTTTAACTTCAGGTTTACTGTATCCCTCTGACCTTCTTATTGACGATGAAACACAGAAATTGCATCGGAATTAAATAGAAAAGGCACAATGCTGGTTTAAGTGCAAGAAGACTGACTTATCTTACAGTCTATGATTTGAACCATTCCTGTGACGCTAGTGATAGATTCCGATGCTTCACTTCCGGTTTACTGTATCCCTCTGACCTTCTTATTGACGATGAAACACAGAAATTGCGTCGGAATTCAATGACAAGGCACAATGCCGACTTAAGTACAAGAAGACTGACTCTTCTTGCTGACTATGTTTTGAACCATTCCTGTGACACTAGTTATAGATTTAGATGCTTCACTTCAGGTTTACTGTATCCCTCTGACCATCTTATTGACGATGAAACACAGAAATTGCATCGGAATTAAATACAAAAGGCACGGTGCCGACTTAAGTTAAAGAAGAGTGACTCTTCCTACTCTCTATATTTTGAACCATTCTGTGACACCAGTTATAGATTCCTATGCTTCACTTCAGGTTTACTGTATCCCTGTGACCTTCTTATTGACGATGAAACACAGAAATTGCATCGGAATTAAATACAAAAGGCACAATGCCGACTTAAGTACAAGAAGACAGACTCTAATTACTGTCTATGTTTTGAACCATTCCTGTGACACTAGTTATAGATTCCGATGCTTCACTTCAGGTTTACTGTATCCCTTGGACCTTCTTATTGACGATCAAACACACAAATTGCATCGGAATTAAATACAAAAGGCACAATGCCGACTTAAGGACAAGTAGTCTGACTCTTCCTACTGTCTATATTTTGAACCATTCCTGTGACACTAGTTATACATTCGGACGCTTCACTTCAGGTTTACTGTATCCCTCTGACCTTCTTATTGACGATGAAACACAGAAATTGCATCGGAATTAAATACAAAAGGCACAATGCCGACTTAAGTACAAGAAGACTGCCTCTTCTTACTGTCTATGTTCTGAACAGCTCCTGTGACGCTAGTTATAGATTCCGATGCTTCACTTCAGGTTTACTGTATAGCTTGGACCTTCTTATCGACGATGAAACAAAGAAATCGCATCGGAATTAAATTGAAAAGGCACAATGCCGAATTATGTACAAGAAGAATGACTCATCTTAATGTCTATGTTTGAACTATTCCTGTGACACTAGTTATAGATTCCGATGCTTCACTTCAGGTTTACTGTATCCCTCTGACCTTCTTATTGACGATGAAACACAGAAATTGCATCCGAATTAAATACAAAAGGCACAATGCCGCCTCAAGTACAAGGAGACTGACTCTTCTTACTGTCTATGATTTGAAGCCCTCCTGTGACACTAGTTGTAGATTCCGATGCTTCACTTTAGGTGTACTGTATGCCTTGGACTTTCTTATTGACGATGAAAGACAGAAATTGCATCGGAATTAAATACAAAAGGCACAATGCCGACTTAAGTACAAGTAGACTGACTCTTCTTACTGTCTATGTTTTGAACCATTCCTGTGACACTAGTTTTAGATTTCGATGCTTCACTACAGGTTTACTGTGTCCCTCTGACCTTCTTATTGACGGCGAAACACAGAAATTGCATCAGAATTCAATTAAAAGGCACAATGCCGACTTAAGTACAGGAAGACTGACTCTTCTTACTGACTATGTTTTGAACCATTCCTGTGACACTAGTTATAGATTCCGATTCTTCTCTTCAGGTTTACTGTATCCCTCTGACCCTCTTATTGACGATGAAACACAGAAATTGCATCGGAATTAGATACAAAAGGCACAATGCCGACTTAAGTACAAGAAGACTGACTCTTCCTACTCTCTATATTTTGACCATTCTGTGACACTAGTTATAGATTCCTATGCTTCACTTCAGGTTTACTGTATCCCTCTGACCTTCTTATTGACGATGAAACACAGAATATGCATCGGAATGAAATACAAAAGGCACAATGCCGACTTAAGTACAAGAAGACTGACTCTAATTACTGTCTATGTTTTGAACCATTCCTGTGACACTAGTTATAGATTCCGATTCTTCTCTTCAGGTTTACTGTATCCCTCTGACCCTCTTATTGACGATGAAACACAGAAATTGCATCGGAAATAAATACAAAAGGCACAAAGCCGACTTTAGGACAAGTAGTCTGACTCTTCCTACTGTCTATATTTTGAACCATTCCTGTGACAGTAGTTATAGATTCCGACGCTTCACTTCAGGTTTCCTGTATCCCTCTGATCTTCTTATTGACGATGAAACACAGAAATTGCATCGGAATTAAATAGAAAAGGCACAATGCTGACTTAAGTACAAGAAGAGTGACTCATTTTACTGTCTATGATTTGAACCATTTCTGTGACACTAGTTATAGATTCCGATGCTTCACTTCAGGTTTCTGTATCCCTTGGACCTTCTTACTGACGATGAAACACAGAAATGGCATCGGAATTAAATACAAAATTCACAATGCCGAGTTAAGTACAAGAAGACTGACTCTTCTTACTTTCTATTTTCTGAACAGCTCCTGTGACACTAGTTATAGATTCCGATGCTTCACTTCAGGTTTAGTGTATCCCTCTGACCTTCTTATTGACGATGAAACACAGATATTGCATCGGAATTAAATAGAAAAGGCACAATGCAGACTTAAGTACAAGAAAAATGACTCTTCCTACTGTCTATGTTTTGAACCATTCCTGTGACACTAGTTATAGATTCCCATGCTTCACTTCAGGTTTACTGTATCCCTTGGACCTTCTTATCGACGATGAAACAAAGAAATTGCATCGGAATTAAATTGAAAAGGCACAATGCCGAATTATGTACAAGAAGACTGACTCATCTTAATGTCTATGTTTGAACTATTCCTGTGACACTAGTTATAGATTCCGATGCTTCACTTCAGGTTTACTGTATCCCTCTGACCTTCTTATTGACGATGAAACACAGAAATTGCATCGGAATTAAATACAAAAGGCACAATGCCGGCTCAAGTACAAGGAGACTGACTCTTCTTACTGTCTATGATTTGAAGCCCTCCTGTGACACTAGTTATAGATTCCGATGCTTCACTTTAGGTGTACTGTATGCCTTGGACTTTCTTATTGACGATGAAAGACAGAAATTGCATCGGAATTAAATACAAAAGGCACAATGCCGACTTAAGTACAATTAGACTGACTCTTCTTATTGTCTATGTTTTGAACCATTCCTGTGACACTAGTTTTAGATTTTGATGCTGCACTACAGGTTTACTGTGTCCCTCTGACCTTCTTATTGACGGCGAAACACAGAAATTGCATCGGAATTCAATTAAAAGGCACAATGCCGACTTAAGTACAAGAAGACTGACTCTTGTTACTCACTATGTTTTGGACCATTCCTGTGACACTAGTTATAGATTCAGATTCTTCACTTCAGGTTTACTGTATCCCTCTGATCCTCTTATTGACGATGAAACACAGAAATTGCATCGGAATTAAATACAAAAGGCACAATGCCGACTTAAGTACAAGAGGACTGACTCTTCTTACTCTCTATATTTTGACCATTCTGTGACACTAGTTATAGATTCCTATGCTTCACTTCAGGTTTACTGTATACCTCTGACCTTCTTATTGACGATGAAACACAGAAATTGCATCGGAATTAAATACAAAAGGCACAATGCTGACTTAAGTACAAGAAGACTGACTCGTCCTACTGTCTATGTTTTGAACCATTCCTGTGACACTAGATATAGATTCCGATGCTTCACCTCGGGTATACTGTATCTCTCTGACCTTCTTATTGACGATGAAACACTAAAATTGCATCTGGATTAGATACAAAAAGCACAATGCCGACTTCAGTACAAGAGCACCGACTCTTCTTACTGTCAATGTTTTGAACAATTCCTGTGACACTAGTTATAGATTCCGATGATTCACTTCAGTTGTACTGTATCCCTTGGACCTTCTTATTGACGACGAAACACAGAAATTGCATCGGAATTAAATAGAAATGGCACAATGCTGACTTAAGTACAAGAAGAGTGACTCATTTTACTGTCTATGATTTGAACCCTTTCTGTGACACTAGTCATAGATGCCGATGCTTCATTTCAGGTGTACTGTATCCCTTGGACTTTCTTATTGACGATGAAACACAGAAATTGCGTCGGAATTACATACAACAGGCACAATGCCGACTTAAGTACAAGAAGACTGACTCTTATTACTGTCTATACTTTGAACCATTCCTGAGACCCTAGTTATAGATTCCGATGCTTCACTTCAGGTTTACTGTATCCCTCTGACCTTCATATTGATGACGAAACACAGAAATTGCATCGGAATTAAGTAGAAGAGGCACAATGCCGACTTAAGTACAAGAAGATGGACTCTTCCTACGGTCTATGTTTTGAACCATTCCTGTGACACTAGTTATAGAATCCGATGCTTCACTTCAGGTTTACTGTATCCCTGTGACCTTCTTATTGACGATGAAACTCAGAAATTGCATCGGAATTAAATAAAAAGGGCACAATGCCGACTTAAGTACAAGAAGACTGACTCTTATTACTGTCTATGTTTTGAACCATTCTTGTGACACTAGTTATAGATTCCGATGCTTCACTTCAGGTTTACTGTATCCCTTGGACCTTCTTATTGACGATGAAACACAGAAATTGCATCGGAATTAAATACAAAAGGCACAATGCCGACATAAGTACAAGAAGACTGACTCCTCTTACTGACTATGATTTGAACCATTCCCGTGACACTAGTTATAGATTCCGATGCCTCGCTTCAGGTTCACTGTCTCCCTTGGACCTTCTTATTGACGATGAAACACACAAATTGCATCGGAATTAAATGCAAAAGGCACAATGCCGACTTAAGTACAAGTAGTGTGACTCTTCCTACTATCTATGTTTTGAACTATTCCTGTGACACTAGTTATAGTCTCCGATGCTTCACTTCAGGTTTACTGTATCCCTCTGACCTTCTTATTGATGATGAAACACTGAAATTGCATCGGAATCGAATACAAAATTCACAATGCCGACTCAAGTACAAGAACACTGACTCTTCCTACTGTCTATGTTCTGAACTATTCCTGTGACACTAGTTATAGATTCCGATGTCTCACTTCAGGTTTACTGTATCCCTTGGAAATTCTTATTGTCGATGAAACACAGAAATTGCATCGGAATTAAAAAACAAAAGGCACAATGCCGAAATAAGTACAAGAAGACTGACTCCTCTTACTGTCTATGATTTGAGCCATTCCCGTGATACTAGTTATAGATTCCGATGCCTCACTTCAGGTTCACTGTCTCCCTTGGACCTTCTTATTGACGATGAAACACACAAATTGCATCGGAATTAAATAGAAAAGGCACAATGCTGACTTAAGTACAAGAAGACTGATTCATCTTACTGTCTATGATTTGAACCATTTCTGTAACACTAGTTATAGATTCCGATGCTTCACTTCAGGTGTACTGTATCCCTTGGACTTTATTATTGACGATGAAACACAGAAATTGCGTCGGAATTAAATACAAAATGTACAATGCCGACTTAAGTACAAGAAGACTGACTCTTCTTACTGACTGTGTGTTGAACCATTCCTGTGACACTAGTTATAGATTCCGATGCTTCAATTCAGGTTTACTGTATCCCTCTGATTTTCCTATTGACGCTGAAACACAGAAATTTCATCGGAATTCAATGAAAAGGCACAATGCCAACTTAAGTACAAGAAGACTGACTCTTCTTACTGACTATGTTTTGAACCATTCCTGTGACACTAGTTATAGATTCCGATGCTTCACTTCAGGTTTACTGTATCCCTTGGACCTTCTTATTGACTACGAAACACAGAAATTGCATCGGAATTAAATACAAAGGGCACTATGCCGACTTATGTACAAAAGACTGACTCACCTCACTGTCTACGTTTTGAACAATTCCTGTGACACTAGTTATAGAGTCCGATGTTTCACTTCAGGTTTACTGTATCCCATGACCTTCTTATTGACGACGAAACACAGAAATTGCATCGTAATTAAATACAATAGGCACAATGCCGACTTATGTACAAGAAGACTGACTCTTCCTACTATCTATGCTGTGAACCATTCCTGTGACACTAGTTGTAGATTCCGATGCTTCATTTCAGGTTTACTGTATCCCTCTGACCATCCTATTGACGATGAAACACCGAAATGGCATCGGAATTAAATAGAAAAGGCACAATGCCGACTTAAGTACAAAAGACTGACTCTTGATACTGTCTATTTTTTGAACCATTCTTGTGACTCTAGTTATAGATTCCGATGGTTCACTTCAGGCTTACTGTATCCCTCAGACCTTCTTATTGACGATGAAACACAGAAAATGCATCGAAATTAGGTAGAAAAGGCACAATGCTGTCTTAAGTACAAGAAGACTGACTCATCTTACAGTCTATGATTTGAACCATTCCTGTGACACTAGCTATAGATTCTGATGCTTTACTTCAGGTTTACGGTATCCCTCTGACCTTCTCATTGACGATGAAACAAAGAAATTGCATCGGAATTCAATTAAAAGGCACAATGCCGACTTAAGTACAAGAAGACTGACTCTTCTTACTGACTATGTTTTCAACCATTCCTGTGACACTAGTTATAGATTCTGATGCTTCACTTCAGGTTTACTGTACCCTCTGACCCTCTTATTGACGATGAAACACAGAAATTGCATCGGAATTAAATACAAAAGGCACAATGCCGATTTAAGTACAAGAATACTGACTCTTATTACTGCCTATGTTTTGAACCATTCTGTGACACTAGTTATTGATTACTATGCTTCACTTCCGGTTTACTGTATCCCTCTGACCTTCTTATTGATGATGAAACAAGGAAATTGCATCGGAATTAAATACAAAGGGCACTAAGCCGACTTATGTACAAAAGACTGACTCACCCTACTGTCTACGTTTTGAACCATTCCTGTGACACTAGTTATAGGGTCCGATGTTTCACTTCAGGTTTACTGTATCCCTTGACCTTCTTATTGACGACGAAACACAGAAATTGCATCGGAATTAAATACAATAGGCACAATGCCGACTTAAGTACAGGAAGACTGACTCTTCCTACTATCTATGTTATGAACTATTCCTGTGACACTAGTTGTAGATTCCGATGCTTCACTTCAGGTTTACTGTATCTCTCTGACCATCCTATTGACGATGAAACACCGAAATGGCATCGGAATTAAATAGAAAAGGCACAATGCCGACATAAGTACAAAAGACTGACCCTTGATACTGTCTATGTTTTGAACCATTCTTGTGACTCTAGTTATAGATTCCGATGCTTCACTTCAGGTTTACTGTATCCCTCAGACCTTCTTATTGACGATGAAACACAGAAATTGCATCGGAATTAAATACAAAAGGCACAATGCTGACTTAAGTAAAAGAAGACTGACTCATCCTACTCTCTATGTTTTGAACCATTCTGTGACACTAGTTATAGATCACTACGCTTCACTTCAGGTTTACTGTATCCCTCTGACCTTCTTATTGATGATGAAACAAGGAAATTGCATCGGAAATAAATACAAAGGGCACTATGCCGACCTAAGTACAAGAAGACTGACTCTTATTAGTGTCTATGTTTTGAACCATTCCTGTGACACTAGTTATACATTCCGATGCTTCACTTCAGGTTGACTGTATCCCTTGGACCTTCTTATTGACGATGAAACAAGGAAATTGCAACGGAATTAAAT
This sequence comes from Schistocerca piceifrons, assembly GCF_021461385.2. Lineage (NCBI taxonomy): Eukaryota > Metazoa > Arthropoda > Insecta > Orthoptera > Acrididae > Schistocerca > Schistocerca piceifrons. The sequence continues at coordinate 361,837 of NW_025727782.1, forward strand.
ACAAAAGGCACTATGCCGACTAATGTACAAAAGACTGACTCACCTTACTGTCTATGTTTTGAACCATTCCTGTGACACTAGTTATAGAGTCCGATGTTTCACTTCAGGTTTACTGTATCCCTTGACCTTCTTATTGACGACGAAACACTGAAATTGCATCGGCATTAAATACAAAAGGCACAATGCCGACTTAAGTACAAGAAGACTGGCTCTTACTACTGTCTATGATTTGAACCATTCCTGTGACACTAGCTATAGATTCTAATGCTTCACTTCAGGTTTACGGTATCCCTCTGACCTTCTTATTGACGATGAAACACGGAAATTGCATCGGAATTCAATTAAAAGGCACAATGCCGACTTAAGTACAAGATGACTGACTCTTCGTACTGACTATGTTTTCAATCATTCCTGTGACACTAGTTATAGATTCTGATGCTTCACATCAGGTTTACTGTATCCCTCTGACCCTCTTATTGACGATGAAACACAGAAATTGCATCGGAATTAAATACAAAAGGCACAATGCCGACTTAAGTACAAGAAGACTGACTCTTCCTACTCTCTATGTTTTGAACCATTCTGTGACACTAGTTATAGATTACTATGCTTCACTTCAGGTTTACTGTATCCCTCTGACCTTCTTATTGATGATGAAACAAGGAAACTGCATCGGAATTAAATACAAAGGGCACTATGCCGACTTAAGTACAAGAAGACTGACTCTTCCTACTATCTATGTTATGAACCATTCATGTGACACTAGTTATAGATTCCGATGCTTCGCTTCATGTTTACTCTATCCCTCTGACCATCCTATTGACGATGAAACACCGAAATAGCATCGGAATTAAATAGAAAAGGCACAATGCCGACTTAAGTACAAAAGACTGGCTCTTCCTACTGTCTATGTTTTGAACCATTCCTGTGACACTAGTTATAGACTCCGATGCTTCACTTCAGGTTTACTGTATCCCTCTGACCTTCTTATTGACGATGAAACACAGAAATTGAATCGGAATTAAATACAAAAGGCACAATGCCGATTCAAGTACAAGAAGACTGGCTCTTCCTACTGTCTATGTTTTGAACCATTCCTGTGACACCAGTTATAGATTCCGATGCTTAACTTCAGGTTTACTGTATCCCTCTGACCTTCATATTCACGATGAAACACAGAAATTGCATCGAAATTAAATAGAAAAGGCACAATGCTGACTTAAGTACAAGAAGTCTGACTCATCTTACTGTCTATGATTTGAACCATTCCTGTGACACTAGTTATAGATTCCGATGCTTCACCTCAGGTTTACTGTATCTCTCTGACCTTCGTATTGACGATGAAACACAAAAATTGCATCTGAATTAGATACAAAAAGCACAATGCCGACTTCAGTACAAGAGGACCGACTCTTCTTACTGTCTATGTTTTGAACCATTCTTGTGACAGTAGTTATAGATTCCGATGCTTCACTTAAGGTTTACTGTATCCCTAGGACCTTCTTATTGACTACGAAACACACAAATTGCATCGGAGTTAAATACAAAAGGCACAATGCCGACATACGCACAAAAGACAGACTCATCTTACTGTCTATGTTTTGAACCATTCCTGTGACACTAGTTATAGAGTCCGTTGTTTCACTTCTGGTTTACTGTATCCCTTGACCTTCTTATTGACGACGAAACACAGAAATTGCATCGGAATAAAATAGAAAAGGCACAATGCTGACTTAAGTACAAGAATGCTGACCCATCCTACTGTCTATGCTTTGAACCATTCCTGTGACACTAGTTATAGATTCCGATGCTTCACTTCAGGTTTACTATATCCCTCTGACCTTCTTATTGACGATGATACACAGAAATTGCATCGGAATTAAATGCAAAAGGCACAATGCCGACTTAAGTACAAGACGACTGATTCTTCTTACTGTATATGATTTTAACCATTCCTGTGACACTAGTTATAGATTCCGATGCTTCACTTCAGGTTTACTGTATCCCTTGGACCTTCTAATTGACGATGAAACACAGAAATGGCATCGGAATTAAATACAAAAGGCACAATGCCGACTTAAGTACTAGAAGACTAACTCTTCTTACCGTCTATGTTTTGAACAATTCCTGTGACACTAGTTATAGATTCCGATGCTTCACCTCAGGTTTACTGTATCTCTCTGACCTTCGTATTGACGATGAAACACAGAAATTGCATCTGAATTAGATACAAAAAGCACAATGCCGACTTCAGTACAAGAGGACCGACTCTTCTTACTGTCTATGTTTTGAACCATTCTTGTGACACTAGTTATAGATTCCGATGCTTCACTCAAGGTTTACTGTATCCCTTGGACCTTCTTATTGACTACGAAACACAGAAATTGCATCGGAAGTAAATAGAAAAGGCACAATGCCGACTTGAGTAAAAATGATTGACCCTTCCTATTGTCTATGGTTTGAACCATTCCTGTGACACTAGTTATAGACTCCGATGCTTCACTTCAGGTTTACTGTATCTCTCTGACCATCCTATTGACGATGAAACACCGAAATGGCATCGGAATTAAATAGAAAAGGCACAATGCCGACATAAGTACAAAAGACTGACCCTTGATACTGTCTATGTTTTGAACCATTCTTGTGACTCTAGTTATAGATTCCGATGCTTCACTTCAGGTTTACTGTATCCCTCAGACCTTCTTATTGACGATGAAACACAGAAATTGCATCGGAATTAAATACAAAAGGCACAATGCTGACTTAAGTAAAAGAAGACTGACTCATCCTACTCTCTATGTTTTGAACCATTCTGTGACACTAGTTATAGATCACTACGCTTCACTTCAGGTTTACTGTATCCCTCTGACCTTCTTATTGATGATGAAACAAGGAAATTGCATCGGAAATAAATACAAAGGGCACTATGCCGACCTAAGTACAAGAAGACTGACTCTTATTAGTGTCTATGTTTTGAACCATTCCTGTGACACTAGTTATACATTCCGATGCTTCACTTCAGGTTGACTGTATCCCTTGGACCTTCTTATTGACGATGAAACAAGGAAATTGCAACGGAATTAAATACAAAAGGCACTATGCCGACTAATGTACAAAAGACTGACTCACCTTACTGTCTATGTTTTGAACCATTCCTGTGACACTAGTTATAGAGTCCGATGTTTCACTTCAGGTTTACTGTATCCCTTGACCTTCTTATTGACGACGAAACACTGAAATTGCATCGGCATTAAATACAAAAGGCACAATGCCGACTTAAGTACAAGAAGACTGGCTCTTACTACTGTCTATGATTTGAACCATTCCTGTGACACTAGCTATAGATTCTAATGCTTCACTTCAGGTTTACGGTATCCCTCTGACCTTCTTATTGACGATGAAACACGGAAATTGCATCGGAATTCAATTAAAAGGCACAATGCCGACTTAAGTACAAGATGACTGACTCTTCGTACTGACTATGTTTTCAATCATTCCTGTGACACTAGTTATAGATTCTGATGCTTCACATCAGGTTTACTGTATCCCTCTGACCCTCTTATTGACGATGAAACACAGAAATTGCATCGGAATTAAATACAAAAGGCACAATGCCGACTTAAGTACAAGAAGACTGACTCTTCCTACTCTCTATGTTTTGAACCATTCTGTGACACTAGTTATAGATTACTATGCTTCACTTCAGGTTTACTGTATCCCTCTGACCTTCTTATTGATGATGAAACAAGGAAACTGCATCGGAATTAAATACAAAGGGCACTATGCCGACTTAAGTACAAGAAGACTGACTCTTCCTACTATCTATGTTATGAACCATTCATGTGACACTAGTTATAGATTCCGATGCTTCGCTTCATGTTTACTCTATCCCTCTGACCATCCTATTGACGATGAAACACCGAAATAGCATCGGAATTAAATAGAAAAGGCACAATGCCGACTTAAGTACAAAAGACTGGCTCTTCCTACTGTCTATGTTTTGAACCATTCCTGTGACACTAGTTATAGACTCCGATGCTTCACTTCAGGTTTACTGTATCCCTCTGACCTTCTTATTGACGATGAAACACAGAAATTGAATCGGAATTAAATACAAAAGGCACAATGCCGATTCAAGTACAAGAAGACTGGCTCTTCCTACTGTCTATGTTTTGAACCATTCCTGTGACACCAGTTATAGATTCCGATGCTTAACTTCAGGTTTACTGTATCCCTCTGACCTTCATATTCACGATGAAACACAGAAATTGCATCGAAATTAAATAGAAAAGGCACAATGCTGACTTAAGTACAAGAAGTCTGACTCATCTTACTGTCTATGATTTGAACCATTCCTGTGACACTAGTTATAGATTCCGATGCTTCACCTCAGGTTTACTGTATCTCTCTGACCTTCGTATTGACGATGAAACACAAAAATTGCATCTGAATTAGATACAAAAAGCACAATGCCGACTTCAGTACAAGAGGACCGACTCTTCTTACTGTCTATGTTTTGAACCATTCTTGTGACAGTAGTTATAGATTCCGATGCTTCACTTAAGGTTTACTGTATCCCTAGGACCTTCTTATTGACTACGAAACACACAAATTGCATCGGAGTTAAATACAAAAGGCACAATGCCGACATACGCACAAAAGACAGACTCATCTTACTGTCTATGTTTTGAACCATTCCTGTGACACTAGTTATAGAGTCCGTTGTTTCACTTCTGGTTTACTGTATCCCTTGACCTTCTTATTGACGACGAAACACAGAAATTGCATCGGAATAAAATAGAAAAGGCACAATGCTGACTTAAGTACAAGAATGCTGACCCATCCTACTGTCTATGCTTTGAACCATTCCTGTGACACTAGTTATAGATTCCGATGCTTCACTTCAGGTTTACTATATCCCTCTGACCTTCTTATTGACGATGATACACAGAAATTGCATCGGAATTAAATGCAAAAGGCACAATGCCGACTTAAGTACAAGACGACTGATTCTTCTTACTGTATATGATTTTAACCATTCCTGTGACACTAGTTATAGATTCCGATGCTTCACTTCAGGTTTACTGTATCCCTTGGACCTTCTAATTGACGATGAAACACAGAAATGGCATCGGAATTAAATACAAAAGGCACAATGCCGACTTAAGTACTAGAAGACTAACTCTTCTTACCGTCTATGTTTTGAACAATTCCTGTGACACTAGTTATAGATTCCGATGCTTCACCTCAGGTTTACTGTATCTCTCTGACCTTCGTATTGACGATGAAACACAGAAATTGCATCTGAATTAGATACAAAAAGCACAATGCCGACTTCAGTACAAGAGGACCGACTCTTCTTACTGTCTATGTTTTGAACCATTCTTGTGACACTAGTTATAGATTCCGATGCTTCACTCAAGGTTTACTGTATCCCTTGGACCTTCTTATTGACTACGAAACACAGAAATTGCATCGGAAGTAAATAGAAAAGGCACAATGCCGACTTGAGTAAAAATGATTGACCCTTCCTATTGTCTATGGTTTGAACCATTCCTGTGACACTAGTTATAGACTCCGATGCTTCACTTCAGGTTTACTGTATCCCTCTGACCTTCGTATTAACGATGAAACACAGAAATTGCATCGGAATTAAATAGAAAAGGCACAATGCCGACTCAAGTACAAGATGACTGACTCTTCCTCCTGTCTATGATTTGAACCATTCCTGTGACACTAGTTATAGATTCCGATGCTTCACTTCAGGTTTACGGTATCCCTCTGACCTTCTTATTGACGATGAAACAAAGAAATTGCATCGGAATTCAATTAAAAGGCACAATGCCGACTTAAGTACAAGAAGACCGACTCTTCTTACTGACTATGTTTTCAACCATTCCTGTGACACTACTTATAGATTCCGATGCTTCACTTCAGGTTTACTGTATCCCTCTGACCCAATAATTGACGATGAAACACAGATATTGCATCGGAATTAAATACAAAAGGCACAATGCCGACTTAAGTATAAGAAGACTGACTCTTCCTACTATCAAAGTTTTGAACCATTCTGTGACACTAGTTATAGATTACTCTGCTTCACTTCAGGTTTACTGTATCCCTTGGACCTTCTTATTGACGATGAAACACAGAAATTGCATCGGAATTACATACAAAAGGCACAATGCCGACTTATGCACAAAAGACTGACTCATCTTACTGTCTACGTTTTGAACCATTCCCGTGACATTAGTTATGGAGTCCTATGTTTCACTTCAGGTTTACTGTATCCCTTGGACCTTCTTATTGACGACGAAACACAGAAATTGCATCGGAATAAAATAGAAAAGGCACAATGCTGACTTAAGTACAAGAATACTGACCCATCCTACTGTCTATGCTTTGAACCATTCCTGTGACACTAGTTATAGATTCCGATGCTTCACTTCAGGTTTACTATATCCCTCTGACCTTCTTATTGACGATGATACACAGAAATTGCATCGGAATTAAATGCAAAAGGCACAATGCCGACTTAAGTACAAGACGACTGATTCTTCTTACTGTATATGTTTTTAACCATTCCTGTGACACTAGTTATAGCTTCCGATGGTTCACTTCAGGATTACTGTATCCCTTGGACCTTCTAATTGACGATGAAACACAGAAATGGCATCGGAATTAAATACAAAAGGCACAACGCCGACTTAAGTACCAGAAGACTAACTCTTCTTACTGTCTATGTTTTGAACAATTCCTGTGACACTAGTTATAGATTCCGATGCTTCACCTCAGGTTTACTGTATCTCTCTGACCTTCGTATCGACGATGAAACACAGAAATTGCATCTGTATTAGATACAAAAAGCACAATGCCGACTTCAGTACAAGAGGACCGACTCTTCTTACTGTCTATGTTTTGAGCCATTCTTGTGACACTAGTTATAGATTCCGATGCTTCACTTCAGGTTTACTGTATCCCTTGGACCTTCTTATTGACTACGAAACACAGAAATTGCATCGGAAGTAAATAGAAAAGGCACAATGCCGACTTGAGTAAAAATGATTGACCCTTCCTTTTGTCTATGGTTTGAACCATTCCTGTGACACTAGTTATAGACTCCGATGCTTCACTTCAGGTTTACTGTATCCCGCTGACCTTCGTATTAACGATGAAACACAGAAATTGCATTGGAATTAAATAGAAAAGGCACAATGCCGACTTAAGTACAAGAAGACAGACTCTTCCTACTGTCTATGTTTTGAACCATTCTTGTGACACTAGTTATAGACTCCAATGCTTCACTTCAGGTTTACTGTATCCCTCTGTCCTTCTTATTGACGATGAAACACAGAAATTGCATCGGAATTAAATACAAAAGGCACAATGCCGACTCAAGTACAAGAAGACTGACTCTTCCTACTGTCTATGTTTTGAACCATTCCTGTGACACTAGTTATAGATTCCGATGCTTAACTTCAGGTTTACTGTATCCCTCTGACCTTCTTATTGACGATGAAACACAGAAATTGCATCGAAATTAAATAGAAAAGGCACAATGCTGACTGAAGTACAAGAAGATTGACTCATCTTACTGTCGATGATTTGAACCATTCCTGTGACACTAGTTATAGATTCCGATGCTTCACTTCAGGTTTACAGTATCCCTCTGACCTTCTTATTGACGATGAAACAAAGAAATTGCATCGGAATTCAATTAGAAGGCACAATGCCGACTTAAGTACAAGAAGACCGACTCTTCTTACTGACTATGTTTTCAACCATTCCTGTGACACTACTTATAGATTCCGATGCTTCACTTCGGGTTTACTGTATCCCTCTGACCCAATAATTGACGATGAAACACAGATATTGCATCGGAATTAAATACAAAAGGCACAATGCCGACTTAAGAATAAGAAGACTGACTCTTCCTACTATCTATGTTTTGAACCATTCTGTGACACTAGTTATAGATTACTATGCTTCACTTCAGGTTTACTGTATCTCTTGGACCTTCTTATTGACGCTGAAACACAGAAATTGCATCGGAATTACATACAAAAGGCACAATGCCGACTTATGCGCAAAAGACTGACTCATCTTACTGTCTACCTTTTGAACCATTCCCGTGACATTAGTTATGGAGTCCTATGTTTCACTTCAGGTTTACTGTATCCCTTGACCTTCTTATTGACGACGAAACACAGAAATTGCATCGGAATTAAATACAAAAGGCACAAAGGCGACTTAAGTACAAGAAGACTGACTCTTCCTACTATCTATGTTTTGAACCATTCCTGTGACACTAGTTATAGATTCCGATGCTTCACTTCAGGTTTAATGTATCCCTCTGACCTTCTTATTGACGATGAAACACCGAAATGGCGTCGGAATGAAATAGAAAAGGCACAATGCCGACATAAGTACAAGAAGACTGACTCTTCTTACTGTCTATGTTTTGAACCATTCCTGTGACACTAGTTATAGATTCCGATGTTTGACTTCAGTTTTACTGTACCCCTCTGACCTTCCTATTGAAGATGAAACACAGACATGGCATCGGAATTAAATAGAAAAGGCACAATGCCGACTTAAGTACAAGAAGACTTACTCTTCTTACTGTCTATGTTTTGAACCATTCCTGTGACACACGTTATAGACTCCGATGCTTCACTTCAGGTTTACTGTATCCCTTGGACCTTCGTATTGGCGACGAAACACAGAAATTGCATCGGAATTAAATAGAAATGGCACAATGCTGACTTAAGTACAAGAAGCCTGACCCATCCTACTGTCTATGTTTTGAACCATTCCTTTGACACTAGTTATAGATTCCGACGCTTAACTTCAGGTTTACTATATCACTCTGACCTTCTTATTGACGATGAAACACAGAAATTGCATCGGAATTAAATAGAAATGGCACAATGCGGATTTAAGTACAAGACGACTGACTCTTCATACTGTCTAAGTTCTGAACAGCTCCTGTGACACTTGTTATAGATTCCGGTGCTTCACTTCAGGTTCACTGTATCCCTCTGACTTTCTTTTTGATGATGAAACACAGAAATTGCATCGGAATTAAATACAAAAGGCGCAATGCCGACTTAAGTACAAGTAGTCTGACTCTTCCTACTGTCTATGTTTTGAACCATTCCTGTGACACTAGTTATAGATTCCGATGCTTCGCTTTAGGTTTACTGTATCCCTCAGACCTTCTTACTGACGAAGAAACACAGAAATTGCATCGGAATAACATACAAAAGGCACAATGCCGACTCAAGTACAAGAAGACTGACTCTTCCTACTGTCTATGTTTTGATCCATTCCTGTGACACTAGTTATTGATTCCGATGCTTCACTTCAGGTTTACTGTATCCCTCTGACCATCTTATTGACGATGAAACACAGAAATTGCATCGGAATTAAATACAAAAGGCACAATGCCGACTTAAGTACAAGAAGACTGTCTCCTCTTACTGACTATGTTTTGAACCATTCCCGTGACACTAGTTATCGATTCCGATGCCTCACTTCAGGTTTACTGTATCACTTGGACCTTCTTATTGACGATGAAACACACAAATTGCATCGGAATTAAATACAAAAGGCACAATGTCGACTTAAGTACAAGTAGTCTGACTCTTCCTACTGTCTATGTTTTGAAACATTCCTGTGACACTAGTTATAGATTCCGATGGTTCACTTCAGGTTTACTGTATCCCTCTGACCTTCTTATTGACGATGAAACACAGAAATTGCATCGGAATTAAATACAAAAGGCACAATGCCGACTCAAGGACAAGAAGACTGACTCTTCCTACTGTCTATGTTTTGAACCATTCCTGTGACACTAGTTATAGATTCCGATGCTTCACCTCAGGTTTACTGTATCCCTCTGACCTTCCTATTGAAGATGAAACACAGAAATTGCATCGGAATTAATTAGAAAAGGCACAATGCCGACTTAAGTACAAGTAGTCTCACTCTTCCTACTGTCTATGTTTTGAACCATTCTTGCGAAACTAGTTATAGATTCCGATGCTTCACTTCAGGTTTACTGTATCACTTGGACCTTCTTATTGACGATGAAACACAGAAATTGCATCGAAATTACATAGAAAAGGCACAATACTGACTTAAGTACAAGAGGATTGACTCATCTTACTGTCTATGATTTGAACTATTCCTGTGACACTAGTTATAGAATCGGATGCCTTCACTTCAGGTTTACGGTATTCCTCTGACCTTCTTATTAACGATTAAACACAGAAATTGCATCTGAATTAGATTCAAAAAGCACAATGCTGACTTCAGTACAACAGGACCGACTCTTCTTACTGTCTATGTTTTGAACTATTCCTGTGACACTAGTTAAAGATTCCGATGCTTCACTTGGTGTACTGTATCCCTTTGACCTTCTTATTGACTACGAAACACAGAAATTGCATTGGAATTAAATAGAAAAGGCACAATGCCGACTTAAGTACAAGTAGTCTGACTCTTCCTACTGTCTATGTTTTGAACCATTCTTGTGACACTAGTTATAGATTCCGATGCTTCACTTCAGTTGTACTGCATCCCTGTGACCTTCTTATTGACGACGAAACACAGAAATTGCATCGAATTAAGTAGAGAGGCACATTGCCGACATAAGTACAAGAAGAGTGACTCTTCTTACTGTCTATGTTTTCAACCATTACTGTGACACTAGTTATAGATTCCGATGTTTGACTTCAGGTTTACTGTATACCTCTGACCTTCGTATTGAGGATGAGACACAGAAATTGCATCGGAATTAATTAGAAAAGGCACAATGCCGACTTAAGTACAAGTAGTCTGACTCTTCCTACTGTCTATGTTTTGAACCATTCTTGTGACACTAGTTATAGATTCCGATGCTTCACTTCAGGTTTACTGTATCCCTCTGACCTTCTTATTGACGATGAAACACAAAAATTAAATCGGAATTAAATACAAAAGGCACAATGGCGACTTAAGTACAAGAAGACTGACTCATCTTAGTGTCTATTGTTTTGAACTGATCCTGTGACACTAGTTATAGCTTCTGATGCATCACTTCAGGTTTCCTGTATCCCTTGGACCTTTTTATTGACGATGAAACACCGAAATTGCATCGGAATTAAATACGAAAGGCACAATGCCGACTTAAGTACAAGAAGACTGACTCTTCTTACTGTCTATGTTTAGAACCATTCCTGTGACACTAGTTAAGGATTCCGATGCTTCACTTCAGGTTTACTGTATACCTCTGACCTTCGTATTGACGATGAAACACAGAAATTGCATCGGAATTAAATGCAAAAGGCACAATGCCGACTCAAGTACAGGAAGACTGACTCTTCCAACTGCCTATGATTTGAACCATTCCTGTGACACTTGTTATAGATTCCGATTCTTCACTTCAGAATTACTGTATCGCTCTGACGTTCGTATTGACGATGAAACACAGAAATTGCATCGGAATTAAATAGAAGGAGCACAATGCTGACATAAGTGCAAGAAGACTGACTCTTCTTACTGTTTATGATTTGAACGATTCCTGTGACACTAGTCATAGACTCCGATGCTTCCCTTCAGGTGTACTGTATCCTTTGGACATTCTTATTGACGATGAATCACAGAAATGGCATCGGAATTAAATACAAAACGCACAAAGCCGACTCAAGTACAAGAAGACTGACTCTTCATACTGTCTATGCTTTGAACATTTTCTGTGACACTAGTTATAGATTCCGATGCTTCACTTCAGATTTACTGTATCCCTTGGACCTTTTTACTGACCACGAAACACAGAAATTGCATCGGAATTAAATAGAAAATGCACAATGCCGACTTAAGTAGAAGAAGACTGACTCTTCCTACTGTCTATGTTTTGAACCATTCCTGTTACACTAGTTATAGATTCCGATGCTTCACTTCAGGTTTACTGTATACCTCTGACCTTCTTATTGACGATGAAACACAGAAATTGCATCGGAATTAAATAGAAAAGGCACAATGCCGACTTAAGTACAAGAAGACTGACCCTTCTTACTGACTATGTTTTGAACCGTTCCTGTGACACTAGTTATAGATTGCGACTCTTCACTTCAGGTTTACTGTATCCCTTTGACCTTCTTATTGCCGATGAAACACAGAAATTGCATCGGAATTAAATACAAAAGGCAGAATGCCGTATTAAGTACAATAAGACTGACTCTTCTTACTGACTATGCTTTGAACCATTCCTGTGACACTAGTTACAGATTCCGATGCTTCACTTCAGATTTACTGTGTCCCTCTGACCTTCTTATTGACGATGAAACACAACAATTGCATCGGAATGAAATAGATAAGGCACAATGCCGACTTAAGTACAAGAAGACTGTCTGTCCATACTGTCTATGTTTTGAACCGATCCTGTGACACTAGTTATAGCTTCCGATGTTTCACTTCAGGTTTACTGTGTCCCTCTGACCTTCTTATTGACGATGGAACACAGTTATTGCATCGGAATTAAATAGAAAAGGCACAATGCCGACTTAAGTACAGGAAGACTGATTCTTATTACTGACTATGTTTTGAACCATTCCCGTGACACTAGTTATAGATTCCGTTGCCTCACTTCAGGTTTACTGTAACCCTTGGACCTTCTTATTGAAGATGAAACACACAAATTGCATCGGAATTAAATACAAAATGCACAATGCCGACTTAAGTACAAGTAGTCTGACTCTTTTTACTGTCTAAGTTTTGAACCATTCCTGTGACACTAGTTATAGATTCCGATGCTTCACTTTAGGTTTACTGTATCCCTCTGGCCTTCTTATTGACGATGAAGCACAGAAATTGCATCGGAATTAAATACAAAAGGCACAATGCCGACTCAAGTACAAGAAGACTGACTCATCCTACTGTCTACGTTTTGAACCATTCCTGTGATACTAGTTATAGATCCCGATGCTTCACTTCAGGTTTACTGTATCCCTCTGACCTTCTTATTGACGATGAAACACAGAAATTGCATCCGAATTAAATAGAAAATGCACAATGCTTACTTAAGTACAAGAACACTGACTCATCTTACTGACTATGTTTTGAACCATTCCTGTGACTCTAGTTATAGATTCCGATGCTTCACTTCAGGTATACTGTATCCCTTGGGCCTTCTTATTGACTACGATACACAGAAATTGCATCGGAATTAAATAGAAAAGGCACAATGCCGACTTGAGTAAAAGAAGAATGACCCTTCCTATTGTCTATGTTTTGAACCTATCCTGTGACACTAGTTATAGATTCCGATGCTTCACTTCAGGTTTACTGTATCCCTCTGACCTTCGTATTGACGATGAAACACACAAATTGCATCGGAATTAAATAAAAAAGGCACAATGCCGACTTAAGTACAAGAAGACTGACTCTTCCTACTGTCTATGCTTTGAACCACTCCTGTAACCTTGGTTATAGATTCCCATGCTTCACTTCAGGTTAACTGTATCCCTCTGACCTTCTTATTGACGATGAAACACAGAAATTGCATAGGAATTAAATGCAAATGGCACAATCCCGACTTAAGTACAAGCAGACTGACTCTTGTTACTGTCTATGTTGTGAACCATTCCTGTGACCCTAGTTATTCATTCCGATGCTTCACTTCAGGTTTACTGTATCCCTCTGACCTTCTTATTGACGACGAAACACAGAAATTGCATCGCAATTAAGTAGAAGAGGCACAATGCCGACTTAAGTACAAGAAGACTGACTCTTCCTACAGTCTATGTTTTTAACAAATCCTGTGACACTAGTTTTAGATTCCGATGCTTCACCTCAGGTTTACTGTATCTCTCTGACCTTCTTATTGACGATGAAAACAGAAATTGCATCTGAATTAGATTCAAAAAGCACAATGCCGACTTCAGTACAAGAGAACCGACTCTTCTTACTGTCTATGTTTTGAACCATTCCTGTGACACTAGTAATAGATTCCGATGCTTCACTTTGGTTTACTGTATCCCTTGGACCTTCTTATTGACTACGAAACACAGAAATTACATCGGAATTAAATACAAAAGGCACAATGCCGACTTAAGTACAAGAAGACTGACTCTTCCTACTCTCTATATTTCGAACCATTCTGTGACACTAGTTATAGATTCCTATGCTTCACTTCAGGTTTACTGTATCCCTGTGACCTTCTTATTGACGATGAAACACAGAAATTGCATCGGAATTAAATACAAAAGGCACAATGCCGACTTAAGCACAAGAAGACTGACTCTTATTACTGTCTATGTTTTGAAGCATTCCTGTGACACTAGTTATAGATTCCGATGCTTCACTTCAGGTTTGCTGTATCCCTTGGACCTTCTTATTGACGAAGAAACACAGAAATTGCATCGGAATTAAATACAAAAGGCACAATGCCGACTTAAGTACAAGAAGACTGACTCCCCTTACTGACTATGTTCTGAACCATTCCCGTGATACTAGTTATAGATTCCGATGCCTCACTTCAGGTTTACTGTATCCCTTGGACCATCTTATTGACGATGAAACAGACAGGTTGCATCGGAATTAAATACAAAAGGCACTATGCCGACTTAAGTACAAGTAGTCTGACTCTTCCTACTGTCTATGATTTGAACCATTCCTGTGACACTAGTTATAGATTCCGATGCTTCACTTCAGGTTTACTGTATCCCTCTGACCTTCTTATCGACGATGAAACACAGAAATTGCATCGGAATTAAATACGAAAGTCACAATGCCGACTTGTGTACAAGAAGAATGACTCTTCCTACTGTCTATGATTTGAACCATTCCTGTGACACTGGTTATAGATTCCGATGCTTCACTTCAGGATTACTGTATCCCTCTGACCCTCTTATTGACGATGAAACACAGAAATTGCATAGGAATTAAATACAAAAGGCACAATGCCGACTTAAGTACAAGAAGACTGACTCTTATTACTGTCTATGTTTTGAACCATTCCTGTGACCCTAGTTACAGATTCCGTTGCTTCACTTCAGGTTTACTGTATCCCTCTGACCTTCTTATTGCCGATGAAACACAGAAATTGCATCGGAATTAAATACAAAAGGCACAATGCCGACTCAAGTACAAGAAGACTGACTCTTCCTACTCTCTATGTTTTGAACCATTCCTGTGACACTAGTTATAGATTCCGATGCTTCACCTCAGGTTTACTGTATCCCTCTGACCTTCTTATTGACGATGAAACACAGAAATTGCATCTGAATTAGATACAAAAAGCACAATGCCGACTTCAGTACAAGAGGACCGACCCTTCCCATTGTCTATGTTTTAACCATTCCTGTGACACTAGTTATAGATTCCGATGCTTCACGTCTGGTTTACTGTATCCCTCTGACCTTCGTATTGACGATGAAACACAGAAATTGCATCGGATTTAAATAGAAAAGGCACAATGCCGACTTAAGTACAAGAAGACTGACTCTTCCTACTGTCTATGTTTTGAACCATTCCTGTGACACTGGTTATAGATTCCGCTGCTTCACTTCAGGTTTACTGTATCCCTCTGACCTTCTTATTGACGATGAAACACAGAAATTGCATAGGAATTAAATGCAAAAGGCACAAGGCCGACTTAAGTACAAGAAGACTGACTCTTATTACTGTCTATGTTGTGAACCATTCCTGTGACCCTAGTTATAGATTCCGATGCTTTCCTGTATCCCTCTGACCTTCTTATTGACGACGAAACACAGAAATTGCATCGGAATTAAGTAGAGAGGCACATTGCCGACATAAGTACAAGAAGACTGACTCTTATTACTGTCTATGTTTTGAACCATTCCTGTGACACTAGTTATAGATTCCGATGTTTGAATTCAGGTTTACTGTACCCCTCTGACCTTCCTATTGAAGATGAAACACAGAAATTGCATCGGA